>NC_141156.1:30514072-30814072 GCF_053477565.2 Lygodium microphyllum | reverse complement strand
ATGTGGGTTGCGATCATTACTTTGTGTTGGAACAAAGTTGTTGATAGCATTGGCCCTAGCTTTCTTTCTTTGGCCCTAATTCTGACTCTGTGCTCTCTTAGTCTGAGCCTTAGACATGCCCTTATTCTGATCTTTGTAAGGCCAAATCCTGTTGTTCCTTGGTTTGGTCTGCACCTCCTATATTATTTGAGCAACTCGAATGAGTGCGTCTTGTAGGTCCGTTGGGCGCATTGATTCCAATAGAGTGTTTATGGGTGAATTCAACCCAATACAAAATTTTGACACTTGTTGTGTCATATCCATTGGAGGTGCATACTTTAGGAGTGAAACAATCCTAGCTGCTTCAAGTCATAGAATTCATTCATCTTTTGTGTGTGATAGGCAGGTCGTAGATACCTCCCTTGCACAGCTTCCTTAAGCTTATCCCAAGTGACTGTCCCCTTTGAGATCGCTTGGTCTCTGCACCATTTTTTCCACCAAAGTCTCGCTTCGCCTGTAAGCTTAAGTTTGGCAAGCATGGCTTGGTTAGCAGGTGCAGTTCATTCCTGCTGCCTCAAAATAGTCCTCCATGGACTCAATCCAGATCTCAGTGTCGGCTTGAACAGTCCTTCCCTTGCCATCAAACTTGGGTGGCTTGATTTGTTTGAGAAGGAATTTCTTCTCTTGAGCCATGGCTGGACTTAGTGGAGGAGTCGGATTTGGAACCTGCGCTTGGGGTTGCATCTAAAAAATAAGATTCTTTATATTAACATCTTATCATACGTTCTCATATTACGTTAATATGACTAGCACAAGTTTTTAGCTAAGTGATTTAATCACTTAACACCTCAATTAACATTTATGATCAAGATAGATAATTGTAAAAATTCTTATTTATTCATTAAGGCATATCCCTTTGAGTGCATTTATTTTGGATAAGTAGGACAGACTGATTGATACATCAGTTTGGGGAAAATAGGATTGTGTTACAATCGACTACAGGGAAGGAATAATAATATGGAGTGGGGTCATGGATTTTCAGGAAACAGTAAGTCATAGGAAGCTTGGGGTATCCCTTCCTTTGATACCCATTCTTCTCATAGTGCCCTAACACTTTGATTCTGTCAGCAGAGATCACTCGGGTCACTTTTTCATAGACATACTTGTTCTGCTTGACTTTCCGACCGCTAATGTGCAAATTTGCATTTACGCGAGCTTCGACAAAGATAAACAACTTCACAATCTTTAAATCCTCCATCCACTTGATTCTCTTCAAGTTGGTTTGAAGGTACGCAAGTCGGTGGGTTGTTATGTAATATATTCCTGAGTCTCACGTCCATCTCCGCTCCGCATACAAGAGCGAAGGATTATAGATGTGGTCCAGAATATTCATCATGCTAAGCCTCTGACGATAATTTGAAGCATGCATTGTAGTCATGAACATGACCTGGAACACCAAGAACTTGCTCCATGCTTTGTGACTCTGCAACCCAGCATCCATAAGTGAGTAAAGAAATGTTTTCAACAGAAAACACTGCTCTATTATACTCACCCTCCCCTGTTTACCCCCTTATTCCCTTTATTTTCCTCCATTAAGTTCCCTTATAATCTTTGGATCTCGTTGGTTCGCTCTGATACCAACTGTAACATGTCCACTTAACCACTTGTGGGACACGTCTTAGCAGCCCATCGAGAGGGGAGTCTACAAAGCGCCACCTAGCACTCGCAAGGAATGTCAGAGGGTTTTCGATCTAGGTCTTCTGAGTCTGCCCCGAAGCGGAAGTATCCAACTATTTGCACTTAGGACCGACCTGAAGTTAGGGTTTCTTTCCTATCAACCAAGTCTCTAGGAAGTAGCCGAAGCGGAAGTATCCGACTATTTGCACTTAGGATCGACTTGAAGTCAGGGTTTCTTTCCTATCAGCCAAGTCTCTAAGAAGTAGCTAGCAGATGAACCACTTTGCGTAGAAACAACAGAGTCAAAGTGGATTTATGTTGCACTTGGTTCATGGAGAATGGGATATGAGAGGGATGCCAAGCTCAACCTCTCTGCCCATAAGGCATAGTCCCATTCCGCTCCCCTAAAACAACATAAATCGGGATTCTAACTCTACTAACTCTAGGTCTTCATAGTTTCATTATCACATCTTTTGAGAAAAGTTCCCCACTAACCGGAACCATCCTTCCGTAGAACGGACCCAAGTCACGTCCACCACACTTTCCTTGGGTTGCTTAGTTATCTAATTACCTACCACATTATATTTGACACACAAAAATAGGTTCCTTAAATTACCCAATTTAAACACAAGTTCCTTCACGCAACTTAGGCACTCACATTTAAAAAAACAATGTCAAGTAAGTTCCTTTTCCAAATATTTGACCTTTATTTATCATAGTCTTGAAATACATCAAGCATCATGCCCGAAGGCTGTCCCAACAATCAACAGGATTGATGCTCCAAGTTTTGCCCGTAGACTAGTACACAGGCCTCCCATCTCGAGTCACATCGGCCTCTTGTGCAGGATCCAGACGCAAGGAATTTACAGCCAGAGCCCCCCTGGCACCCAAGCGTTTTCCCGCTCCAAGCACAACCCACAGAGAGACCTCTTGCAGCGGGATCGGTCCATGTACCCGGCACGGCTAACAACCCCCTTGGATAGGGCCAGGCAGACAGTCGGAGGTAACTGAACCTGTCTCTCCCTCTAGGCTATTAACCTAACGCATTAAGTGTTTGGCCTTGAATTAGTTCCTTGAGCAAAGAAGTTCAAATAATGTACCTAAGTGTACAATCACGATCATTTCTGTGGTCGTTCGTATAACCAACTACTAAGGTGTGATTCCTTCTTCTCGAATGCTCCTAGCATTCGATCCTGGATCATTCGCGACTTAGCAAGATTCCAAGGGCTTGGAAAGCTAGGTTGCTTATTTCCTTTTTTCTTTGGGTTAGGGTTTGTGCCCTACCGACCCCAATTATCCTTACCTTAGGTCTCCTTGTACTATAGTCAATTAGATCTTGGACAACCCCGTCGTCCTCGGCTAGTCAATTTGCTTCTGACAATTCACAATTTCCCTAAGTTTGACAAATCGGTCCCCAAGAGAGAGAGTTGTAGTAGGGCGACTACTTGACCTCTTGACAAATCTAACTAGTAATTAGATCTTGCCTCCCTTGGCCTATGACGTAGTAATAGCATCTTATGATTTAGTTGCAATAGCATCTGACCTTGCGGACTAGTTGCACAAGACATGTAGTAGTGCCTATCTTGAGGAATTACATTCCTTTTGTCGATATTACTAGTATTCGTGTCCTAAGGCCTGGTACCCTCTCATTACTTGCAACATAGAATGATCTAAGTATGAGAACGCTGGATTAACTCTGCAAGAGTAACACTAAGCAACATTTTAACTTATCTTACCCTATCCTTCATAACACATGTAATTATCATTACATGTGTATTGCATCCTATATGCTTTTCATAAAATGAAATATAACCCTTTTCCTTTTCATACATTTACTTATGAACGCAAGTTGCTTATGGATGTAGGTTATGCCATGTATAGTTACAATGATATTGAAATAAAAAACATAATATTTTCCTTTCCCATGCAAGTCACGTGAAATAGAATGCAGTTGCTTATGCGAAAATATAGCCCTTTTATTCCTCTCCATAGCAACTACCTATTCTTTAATTAAACATCCTCCTATGAATCAACCTATTTTTGTCACAAGGGATTTTTTTATCGCACAAATGCATTGTGTACAACATAACTCATTCTTGCCAATTTAAGTTACCCAATGCAAACCTTCCAATGTACATGAGCATCGCAATATATATTTAACCTATGTATGTGATGCGACTAGGACATTATTACATTAGTGCATCTTTTAACACATGAATCATATATTCAAGAATGCAATAGCCTTTCATCATGATGGTGCAGGAAATATAAGTACCTTGTGATGCGATCTAAAACTTTTCCAAATATTCCTATGATCTTTTTAAGACAAAGTGTCCAATTATAGTAAAATTTCAATGTGATTAAGACTACTCTATGCGAATTTATACTTATTGCACCCATATCGTGCGGAAAACGAAAAGGGTGAATTTGATGGAACCTAAAATTGCACATGAGGGGTATTATCGGCTTTCATGCTTTGGGTGGGGACTCCTACATGCACCCCTCTTACTCCCGTGTGCTCTCCTCTCGTGTGGCACTTTGGGGCCATCGCAATCGAGGCTTGGGCAGGTGGAGGGTGTGCTAAAGTTCTTTGCGAACTGTCAAACCTTCCTTCCCTCAAAGGAGCTCCCTTTGCAAATGGGCTGTACCCTTCCACAGTCTGCGGGTGAAACACCCCCTAGGAAGCTTTTTTTTAATGGAAGCTTCTTAGAAGCTTTTTTTTTCTTTTTGGTTTCTGACAGGGGGACCCTGACGGCATTGAGCTAAGGATGGGAGGAAGACAAAAATGATGATGATGATGATTGGGGGGGGGGGGGGGGGGCAACATCCTGGCAATTTCAGGCGGAGGAGGGGCTGGCAGCGCTGCAGATCACAGGGGGGGAGGGGCGCTGTGTCCGGTGATGAGGGAGGGGGCTCCCCTTTTATAGAGGGGGAGGAGGAGGTTTATGGGGGGGGGAGACGACCCGTTTAATGGCCGCCACCCCTCCACCTGGGGGTGCATGCCCCCCTTTCCCTCTCTTTACTCCCTCTCTCTCTCTCTCTCTCCCTGACATGCTGTCAACGGAGAGAGAGAGAGAGAGAAAAAAAATTTGAATTAAATTTAAAAATTACTAAAAGGGGGGGTTCTCATGGGGGAGGCATGGGGGGAGATATTACAAAACTATTTGAATATCTGTATACATACACGTACTTAAAATTTCAAGATAAGATGCATGTGCCCCCTGGGGGAGAGAAATGCCTATCTTGATTTTGATTCTTTTGAACACATATACAGATTTTTTAATCGAGATAAGATGCATACACCCAAGTATCTACCCAAGAACGAGGAGAAGGTATCTTCCTTTCCATGTTAATTGATAGAGTGTGTATGTATTCTTATAATTTAAAATGAAATTTTTGAGCATATATAGCATCCTCTCATTGACATTTGATATACACGATGTCAGAGAGGGTTTTGGTCGAAAGGTCATATCCACTAGGGATCAAAGAGAGAAGGAAGTAGAGGATAGGAGATCATATAAGAGGAGAAAAAGAATAGGCAAGAGATTGAAACTAATCCCAAGCACGCTCAAAATCAAGTTCTCTTCAAGATATATCCATACATAATGAATCAATCATAAAACCTTCTACCAAGTCTGGCAAATCCTTTATACAAGATCAAGAAGAAGCTTAATGATTCAGACTTTGCATGTATTACATGTAAACTCTATTGTACATTCAAAACAAAGAGTCCAAAAAATCCAAATGTCAATAGGTTTAGATGATTTCTTAGTATGAGAAGCCCAAGTATTTCTCCCGGTAGCACTAAATACTATATTAGGAAATTTGGGAATTTTTATGTACTTTGGGAACCCTAATACTTCTATTATTTGACCACAAGATTAAATCTTATTGTCTTACTTAAAAGTGGAGTCTACCATGCTATATAAGCTACATTTCCAAATCCCACATTCAAATATGGATTAACATTTAGCCACGTGGTCAAGTATTTATCACTTATTTGAAATTGGGGCTTGGAAAATTTCCAAATTCTCTAATATGGTGCTACTATTTATTGATGAAACCTAATAAGGGAAACAAAAGCCTTGTACAGGACCCCAAAAACACTTCAGCCTTGTGTATTCTTGGTTATTACAGTAGTCATAGCTGATCATTTGATGGCTAAACTCTAAGACAAATGGTAGTTGGATTATTTAAACAATGTCTACTACTACTCGAAACAAATCTCCAAGCATTAGATTTCATGGAGCCCCCTATTATACCCAAAACATACACCAAATACTAGCTTCTACTATGTTGCTCAAATGGCAAATCTGATGGTTTCATTGGCTTCAAAAGGAGTAAAATTGCAAAACTCCTTGTCAAAATTCTCCCGAATCACTCCTTCTCTTTCTTTCCCATTCAGAGTGCTATTTGTTGCGTGAAATTTGCAATCGTATGCTATGCGAATTCGAGAGCCCTTCTTTTTGTATGAGATATCCCAAATTGGTTGAAAAAACCCTTATTTTTGCATGACATCCTATTTTAGAAGTTTTCTATACCTTTTTAGAATATCTACAAGAAATAATACCTAAAATATCAAAAAATAGGCTAAATTTGTCAAAATTTCATGTATTTCTAAACCATCCATACTATGGACACTAACACTAATGACTAATGTGACATTGACTCTCTAGATTAATAAGAAAGCCGAATGATGACACACTCGAGGGTTTTTCACATTGTGTCTATGTAGCGGTACAACATCTGCCCCCTCTAAACTTGCACATCCTCTAGTATGTGCTAAAATCCTAATTGTCACCAGATTCAAAGTCCTCCTCATCCTCTATAATCATATCCTTGCTTCTTCATCTTCCATATCTTCTTGGCTAGCCCTTGTATCACGGCCACTATTTTCATCGAATTTTGGCAACTCATAAGCAGTAGATTCTCGCCTCTTAAATAATTTGTTTTTGTTTCTTGCTACTAGAATTCCTATGGTTGCTCCATCCAGCTCATTTAATGCATAAGTAGCATTATCAAATACATGTCTTACCACATAGGTTACGAACCACTTTTTTTAGAGACTTTACACATGGCACTATGCTGGTTTTCCAAACTACTATCATAAACTAGAGCCCAATCCCCATCTTGTATGGTTCCTAGCCTCAATCTATGTCTTTTGTCAAATTATTTCATGTTTTATAGCCGTGTTGCCCTTAACTTTGCAATTATTGTCTCTATGTCTTTTGAATTCCTTTCCACATATCTAAGATGTAAGGCCAACAACTCCTCTTGATTTAGCTCCTCTTTCCAAGCACACTCCATGTAACTATCATCTCTTCTATTAGCATGATAGGTTTTTGACCATACATCAATTCAATAGGCATATATCTTGTAGTAACACTATGAGTTGTTTTGTCAACCTATAAAGCATAAGGGAGTAATTGTGGCCATTGTTTTACCTTCTCTCCACATGTTTTTGCCAATGTTTTACCTTCTCTCCACATGTTTTTGCCAATGCCTTCACAATAGGTAGGTGACCTCTTTCACTTTTTCCATTTCCTTTAGGTTATAAGCTAAATTTAAAGAAATCTTTATCCCCAACTATGCAAAGAAGTCATGGGCTTCATCTACATCCCTATCTACTATAATTTTTCCCATATATCCATACTGATAAAAGATCTCTTCTAAGAGAAAAGTACACATTGCACTTGTTGTCTTGGTGTGTAGAGCTCTCCGTTCCACTTGATTAGTCAAGTCTTCATGAGCAAGTACAAGATACCTCATTTGCTAGAGACCTATAGGCATCGTGACTAAATTGACCACCCACTTAAAATAAAGAGACAGGGGATGTGTGGGTTGCAATCCATCCCCATGTCTTACAGATGAATACATTTGACATGTTGCACATGTTTCCACAAAGTGAGCAATATCCTTATACATACCTTGCCATCAATATCTTTCTTTAATTTTTGCAAATGTAACCCAAACGCCTCTATGGCTAGCCCATAATCTTTCATGAAATTCTTGCATAATGTTTAATTGTGAAGCTCTATCACCCAAAACTCACAATGACATACCCTGTTTTTTCTTAGCATGTTTCCACAAATACCCATCATTTATGAAAAACCCATAGGATTTTTTCTTGATCTTCTTAAACTCCTCAACTGAGCACTCTTCTCTCTTTGTTAATGTGATGAGTTATTGAACAATTCTTAACCACTCTCCTATATATTTTTCTTTCAGAAACACTTCTACACAAGATTCATAGCATCTAAAGTGTTTTCTCTTTGCTATCCAAGCTTCTGTTAGTGCTGTACAAACTCCCTGCATTGCTAAATTCACTATTACAACACTTATACTTGACAAACCAGCTATTGTACTTATTGCATTTAATAATGTCCTTGCCTTAATGAGAGTTGTACTTGTAGTTACAACAATTGTCTATTCAGTTTCACCAATCAAAACATCATTTTTAGTAGCAGCAAGAAAGTCATCTTCTTCCTCCTCATTTGTCATCCCATCTTCATTCTCATAGTATGCTCGGGATAACATGCCTACCACCAAGTTATCTCTTCTTGCAATATGCTAAAATTCAAGGTTCAAAGATTTTATGTAAGCAATCCATCGGAGCATAGTAATATCTTGGGTAGCACAACTAGTCATCATGCCCAATACCAACAAACAACCGGTCTCAATGGCTACATAAGCATCCATACAATACTCCTTATTATATTTAAGGGCTATCACAATTCCCCGTAATTCTATTTTTACATGTGGATACCTTCTCTACCATCATTCGATGAATACTTTAGTACCAAACTAAATTGCATATCTTTGCCCTTCCTCGTCATCTTTCCCCCAATCCCAATTGGGCTCATATCAATAGTAATAATGATAGGCTTTCCATGTGAATAACTAGCCTTTCTCAATGTAGGGCTAGATTAAATCAAGTGTTGCTTCAATTTCTTCATTGCTTTTTTATGCTTCATTTCTCAATGAAACCTCTGAGCTTTCCTCAAGAGCTAATATAGAGCATCAACTATATGTGAAAGTGAGGGATCCATATCAAATAGAACACCCATGCACCCAAGATTCTGCGCACCTTGAATACATTCATGCATATATCTTACATTCTATCGATCCCATCTATTTTCACTAGTGATGGTCTTCTTCAATAGGGCCTACACATATGCCCAACAATCAAAACCTCTTCAACTCTAAATATTGACTTTTGTCTAGAAAGAGTTAAATACACCTCTTCTAGATGCGCCAGAACTCTTTCACAATCAACAATATGGTCTGCAACAAAATGTTTGCACCCATGAGTATACATCTCTTCATTCTTTTCATCCACTGCATATCCTTTGATCAAAACATCATCCAAGAAGGGCATTGTCAACTATGGTATAAAATTCATGAGTACCCTATTCATAGCATTTTTCATGTGTGTCACTAAGTTCATTGCACCCTACAAGAGAGTACACATCCATACTAACCCTAAGGGAGTCTTCATGGTCGTGATATCCCTACTCTCAACTGCAAGTTGGAATTGATCATACCTCAAGTAAAGTTCACCCAAAGAATTGATCTCTCCACCTACAAAAGCCTCTGCAAATTCATCAACCACAGGATTTACACCCACACTTCTTATGATCACTTTATTGACTGCCTACATGTCTTGAATAAATCTCAAAACCCCATTCTTTTTAGGCACACTAAACTAGAGATTTGAGGATCAAGATGAAGAGGGCTTCAAGATCTTCATGCGTATCTTTTCATTTAATAAATCCATTAGCTTATGCAAGTAAGATTTAGACACTACAATAGGCCTCAATTTCCATGGTACATGTGGCACAGTAGATATTACCATAGGAGAGATAATATTATTTAGATCCACACATCCTATTTTAGCTAGCTGAAATGAAAATGCTTTCCCATGCTTAATCAACATTTGCATAAAAAGGTCACTTTCAGTAGCAAAAGAAATCCCTTATGCACCAACTATTAGTTCCTATAATGTTTTAGTTGTAAAATGATGAGCTATATCTTTAGGATCCCTTAAACTTTGCTGTGTTGACACTTTCTCATATAGAACCTCACTATTTGGTGGAAGTGGCAAAGCAAATGGTTTTACCTTTTTGTGAATGGTTTTATATTTTGTCTCCACAACTGCTTCAGCCCATTCTAATCCTTCTTGCTGAGCAAACAATGTTATAACATCATACATTTTCAAAGAACATACTGACAATACTCTATTTTCAGCCTCATTTTCTACGTGTATTGTTGCTGAAATTTTAGCGATAGTGTTAGTAATATTCAACCCATTTTCTATATGTATTGTTGTTGAAATTTTAGCCATAATGGTAGTAATATTCAACCCATAAAAGAGGCTTGAAATACCTTCATTTTTAGCTAACAACCCCAATGCTCTTAATTTCTTAAGTTCGTTTCATAGATATGCATTCAACCTTGCACATAGCTTTCATAGGCTTAAATCAACATGAACTATTTGCTATAAGCTAAGAATAACGAGCAGTAAATATATGCTTCATTCCATCAAGAGGTGAGTATATCCTCTGAATGGTAGTGCTTAGTGAAAATCCAATTCTTTGAATTCCCTTACATTTGGAGGCAAAGGGGACTCTCAAAGCATATCTTGATTCCTAGGATGATTAACACAAATGATAAGAAATTGGACTACGTTTCTTCCATCCTTACTTTTAACTCTTGCATAAGTAGAACCATCATCAAGAACCTTTGTTTCCATATGCACCCCTGTAATATAGGGTTATCCCAAAATCACTACATATGAGGAACTATCTTGCACAACTTCCACAAGTACATCTATGTTTTGCACTTTTGCTAAATATGCATACTGATATGCATCTATCAGTGATTCCTAGCTAGTCATGTCAGGAATGTCTTGCTTTGCATGAAACATTTTACTATTAGTAGCTTTCCTCTTTTCAACTGCATGCAAACCATGTGTCCATATTGCAACCTTCAGACCAACCATCACTTGGTTAAGCATTCTATCCAACTATAGACCAAAAGTAGTGGCATGTACAGTTGCATAAGCATTTCAAATAGCCAAGTCTTCCAATAACTTTTTATACCACCCTTTCCAAAATTCAAAGCAAGAGGCAATCTTGTTTCTTATGCATGGATCTTGACATCTTTCCAAAAGATGAGTTGTTGTGCCAAGGCCTCCTGATAAGCAGCACAATCCTTTCTTTCATGTTGCAAACTATCACACCATATACATCTTTCCCCTAGTTTAGGGGCTACTGCTTGTCCCCTTTTTTCTTATATTTGCTCATCCAAATTTGTGACCTTCAACTAAAGATCCCACAAGCCTTTATCCAATTTATCTAATACATCTTCCCTAAGAGTGGGAATATTAGGTGCAGCCATAGGGTTAGCCACAAAAGCAGATGGCTTACTGGATACATCAAATGTTTTTCCATAACAATGGGCAAGATAGATACATGCAATCTTTTTCTTTTTTTATGCTTTTTCACTGGTACAATAACAATATCCTTAACATGTCCCTACTATGTTTTAAGCACTATCTCTATAGTCTAATCCTTTACAAATCATCAAGCTTCTCTTGAAGCTCAGGATCTGCCGCTTGTAGAAATAATTCAATTTTCTAACTTGCAAGAACTTGCTATTTTGTAAGATCTAACTACTCAAACCAACTTTCAAATTCTCTTAATAATGTTGTCTCCACAAGACCTTTATTGGGTTTTAGAAATCACTTCTAGAAAGTCTTGTGGGTAATCAAACAAGTGTCTTCAATGTAAAATTCTTCCTAGAGTCTCTTCTTGAAAGCTACCCAATCAACATCTTGTATGTACAATTCACTAACTCGAGCTTTCAAATCATATATAGTGACCCCTATAAAACACCAAGTCCATGAAAGTTGAGCCACCCCAAAAAACTCCATCTTTTGAGCATAAGTATGCAAATATGCTAATACCTTCTTGCCATTAAACAACTTCATTTCATGCTCTACTACTTGTAGAGCATTCATTTGACAATAGTTTTTGTTTGAGTAGAAGCATGCATTATCTATTGTTATTGTTTACTACATAAGCATATTCATATTCTACACTAACTACTACAAAATATCATAATAAATTATGCTTGAAGGTTCTCCCATCCTACCTTTCATTTCGATGACCTTTCACGTCAGGCTCACCAATGTTGGAAGGGTTTTAGTCAAAAGCTTGTATCCACCAAGGATCGGAGATAGAGAAAGTAGAGAATAGGAGATAGAGGAGAAGAAGAAGAATAGGTAGGAGATTCAAATGAATCCCAAGAATGCTTGAAATCAAGTTCTCTTTAAGACATTTCCATACATACAAATCCATCTACCAAGTCTACCACCAAAGCCTTTACACAAGATAAAGAAAAAGTTTAATGATCCAGACTCTGCATATATTATATGTAAACTATGTTGTACATTCAAGGCAAGGATTTTAAACAATCCAAATGTTAATAGGTTTATATGATTTCTTGGTAGGAGAAGCCCAAGTACTTCTCGTGGAAGCACTATGTATTGATAGAACTTGAGAAGGGAAACAAAAGCCTTGTATAGGACTTCCAAAACACTTCAATCCTATATATTCTTGGTCATTATAGTAGTCATAGATTATCATTTGATGGCTAAAATACAAGATGAATGGTTCTTAACACCATATTGGGGAATATGGAAATTTCCCATAAGTTTGGGAAATGACACATGGTCGAATCTTTGGATTTGTCATAACTTGAACATTATAACTCCAAATAGAGTGCTCTATAGCTGAATAGATTCCATTTTTCAAGTGCTTTCCAATGATAGGTTACATCATATGGTTTTGAGAAACTTATGGGCATGTTATCCGGGTGCCACCTTTTTAGTATTCAAAAAATGGGAATTGGGAGATTTCCAAACTCATTAATATTGTGTTTCTTCGATTATCTAGACAATGTCTACTATTACTCAGAAGCAATCTCCAAGCATTAGATCTCCTGGAGCTTCATATTATACCCAAAAACATGCACCAAATAATAACTTCTATTTTGCTACTTAGAAGAAAAATCTGATGGTTCCATTGGCTCCGAAAGGAGGGTAAAATACATGGACTCCTAGTCAGAATTCACTTGGATTGCTCCCCTTTTTTTCCCATCTGGAGTACTATTTGCTGCCTAAAAACTGTGATCGCATGCCATAAATATCCAATATATAAAAAATAGGCTAAAATTATCCAAAAATCATTTATTTTTGAACCATCCATACTATGGATACTAACACTAATGACTAATATGACATTGACTCTCTAGATTAATAAAAAAGCTAGATGATGATGCACTTAAGGAATTTTTACACTGTGTCTATGTAGCAGCATGACAACACACATGTCTACGTGATGAGGGGGGGAAGGGTGTAATATTTCGCCGCCGCTATGAGGACCCCTCCTTTTTAAAACAAATCAAAATGAAAATTTTTAACGTCACCCCCCTATCAGCACCACCAGCTAGCAAAGGGAGGGGGATATAAAATTAGTGTCGACATAGGTAAAGAAGACGATGACAGGGAGAGTCATAACTATTAGGTGAAGAGGAGTTGTAGTGGGCACTGACATTGGGACTAGGAGATGATGTGGCAAAGTGGAGATATCGAGGTACAAGAAGTCCAAGAGGATGACAATTACGATGGGGGGAGGGGGACACGTTGTCAGAGGGGTTTTTGTCAAAAGGTCGAATCCATCGGGGATCAGAAGTAGAAGGAAGTAGAGCTAGGAGATGGAAGAGAAGATAGAGAATATCCAAGTGGTAAACTATACAAAAACAAATCACAATGAATTGAAACAATATGTATTGAAAGAACTTGGAATCTTTGCACTACTCAGAAGCAATCTCCAAGCATCAGTTCTCCTGGAGCTCCTTCGTAGACCAAAAACGTGGATTAGAAAAATCAGCTCTTTCTCTGCTGCTCAGAATCCAAATCTAATGGCTCTGTTGGCTCAAATCACATTGACTCTCTAGATCAATAGAGAAGTCGGATGATGATGCATTCCATACTTTTTCACACTGTGTCCTCATAACATCAAGACAATGTGTTCCACCTCTGTCCCCTCCCTAGTACCCCTTCCTGTAGGCCAAGATGACAACGATCATGGTGGCTAAGGCCTCCTCATCACAATCCCTTCTTCCCCCCGCCCCCCTCCCACTTCTTAAGAAAGCACCAAAAAATTTCTCTTCTTTTCCCCCCCAACTATTACCATCTTCCCCTTATAAATCCCCCCCCCCCCCCCCCTTTCCACATACATGCTAATCTTCTTCCCCCCTCCCCCCCCCCTTGTTGCCAACTTGTGAAGGAGAGAAGGAGAGGAAGAGGTAGTGAAGGAGAGAGAGAGAGAGAGGGAAGGGAAGGGGAACCTAGAGTAAGAGAGGAAGGGAGAGAGAGAGAGAAGAGGCCCAAGGACAATTTCTTACCTGGACACCCTCTCTCCCTATCGACATTTCCCGAGATCTCTCCATCAATTACCTCTAGTTGACAAGGAGATCGCGAAAGTCAAGACAAGGCGTAGGGAACTCCAGCAGCAAGGAGCTCTCCGAGAGGAATGAAGGGCACATTTCAAGCTTCGAAATGGCCCTAAAGCGTAAACTCTCCCCCAGTAACTGGAAAAGCCGCGACTATGGAAGGAGGATCGAGGAAAGATGCCACCATCAACACGAATGGGTTATTGGGTATAAATGCTAATTCGACGCTCCAAAACTAGGTACCGCTACCGTGTCTAGTACTTTGAACCGAACATTTAAGCATGGACATCATTAGGAAGAAGTCATACTTTGCATCGCGCAACTTGCATAACTCGAAAGGTAGTTGAAAAGGCTCAATAACCATGAATTTCCATGAATAGATTAAGCATCCACGAGTTGTGCAGTAATTAAGCCAAGTATTACGTTCGAAATTTCACAAATGCATCATAGATTGCCGGTACACATAAATGTTTAGTATAGGTCAATTGCATTCTATAGACCATTGGAGTGAATTAACTCGCATTTACGATGAACTCATGTACACTCGCACTTAAATACTTAGGCCACGCCTTATGAATTTCATAAATGCACTAGAAGGAATTTTCATCAATGGGAATCTCGCATCGTATCATCAACTCGGGAAAAGATGTGCATCTAGATTTGCATGGCATCATGGATAGCTTCAGTTGCACCATATAATAGGGATGCATCTAAAAAGGTAGATCTAAGATGTGCATGTGAAATGCTAAGCTTAATTGCAGGACCAATTTGGTAAATGAAATCCTACATGATAAGTGAGGCTAGGATTTAATTCAACTCAATTGGGATTTAATCATAAATAGGTCAAATTGTCATTACGACTATATTTTGACTTAGAGTCAACATGATCTTTGGTCTCTATCCCAATAACCAGCCGCGATGAGTCCAAAACACTCTTGGGTATATCATTTTCAAAGTATGATACATCTTGAAGCTAACACAAGAAAAATCAAATGTCGTATCCACAAGACGAGCCACATTACATTCGATGCTCGCAACTATTTAAGGGTTGTAAATGGGCTTAGTTTACGCTTGACTTGCGAGAGGAATGGAATTCGTGGCCAATTAAATTAGGTTTCATGCTCAATTCAGAAGAGAGAGAGGACTATGTGTCCCTCATTCAGGAGTTCTGTGACATCTTTGCTTAGGAGTTATGATGAACTTAGGGGCATTCCCTGAGTCTGGCTATGCATACTATTCCTGTAAAGGAAGGTACCCATCCTGTCCATTAGAAAGTAAGGCGCGTGCCTTTTGAACTAAGGGACGAGCTGTTTGAGGAGCTACAGAAGTTGCAAAAAGCGAGTTTGATCTTTCATGTTCAGCAAACTGAATGGTGTTCATCAGTTGTGATTAAAAAGAAGAATAATAATCAAATCTAGCTTTTTGTAGACTTTAGAGAGTTGAATAAGCAGACTATTAAAGACTACTACCGGTTTCCCTTTATTGACCAAATTTTGGATCAATTAGCGGGGGTAGGGAAGTATATTCGTTCATGGATTGCTTTGAGAGGTATAACCAAATGGCAACTGTTGAGCAAGACAAGCTGAAAACGACATTTATTACTGTCTTTGGTACCTTTGCGTACCATGTTATGGCATTTGGTTTATGTAATGCACCTGGTTCGTGGCAGAGAACAGCCGACAAGACCTTTGGCGACATCTCCCCAGAGAAGTTGAAAGTTTTTATTGATAACCTAGGGGGACCACCACAAGAGAAAGGCAGTTGATTATTTTGCGAAAGTGTTTTGAGAGTTGCAGACAATTTTTCATAACTCTCAACCCGCGGAAGTGCGTCTTTGGAGTGCCTTATGGGCTATTGTTAGGTCATGTGGTCAGCTCAGTAGGGATTGCGATTGACCTTGAAAAGATCAAGGTCATAGTCGCCATGAGTCCTCCGTGCCTTGCGATGGTATTTGCGACCAAAAAGTTCAGGCATTACATTATTTATGAGAAGGTGGTTTTTTATATGAAGGTAGAAGGGGTTCAATTATTGCTGAACAAGTTACAACTGTTTGATCATTTAGCAAAGTGGTTAATCACTTTGCACGAGTTTAATTAAGAGATCAAAAGCAAGCCACCAAAGCTACAGGGCATTGTGGAATGTCTTGTGGATTTCGAAGAACCAAAAGAGGTCTTGGCTAAAGGAAGTGACATGGAAACTTTCTTCAAAATGCCATATTGAGGAATATGGGAATTTCCCATAAGTTTGGGACACGTGGTCAAATCTTTGGTTGACATAACTTGAATACTATAACTCCAAATCGAGCGCTCTATAGCTCAATAGATTGCATTTTTCAAGCGCTTTCCAATGATAGGCCACATCATATGGTTTTGAGAAACTTATGGGTATGTTATCTGTGTGCCACCTTTTTAGTATTTAAAAAATGGGAATTGGGAGATCCCCAAACTCACTAATATGATATAACGTCTATTCCCTCCTGGTATGCTACTATAATGCACTACTTATTTACGGGAGAGATAGGAGCTACTTTATCTAAATCTGAGAATAGGAAAACTAAACAACAGGCATTGAATTTTTCCTTGATCGTAGGAACACTATATCGGTAGGGTCTCAATGATATCTATCACTAATGTGTGATGCCTAACGAGGTTCCATTTATCTTGGAGGAGTGCCATGACTCCGCTTGTGGAGGGCACTTTGCTCAGTAGTTGATGGCACATAAGGCTTTAAGAGCTGGATATTGGTGGCCGTCCATCTTCCAAGATTCATTTGAGTATGTTAAGAGATACGATACATGTCAAAGACATGACTGTAGAGAGAATAGGAAGCATCTACTTACGCCTATTATGGCTATTATTTCATTTGAGAAGTGGGGTATCGACTTTGTGGGTCCTATTACCCCATTGTCCACCACTTAGAAGAGATAAATTATAGTAGCCACTGATTACTTTACAAAATGGTTAGAAGCATGGGCGACGAGGCAAGACAATGCAAAAGAGACTACTAGTTTCCTACTTGAGCAGATTATCTGCCGTTTTGGTCTGCCAAAGGAAATAGTATCAGACCGTGGGACTCACTTTTTAAATAAGGTGATTAAAAGCTTGACTGGGGCATGGAAAATCAATCATAACAAGACGACCCCCTATAATTTGCAAGCCAATGGACAAGTTGAAAGTACCAATAAGCAGCTTGTGGGTATCCTATCCAAAAGAGTCTCTGAAAATAAATGAGACTGGGATACAAAATTATATGTGGTGGTTTAGGCGTATAACACAATGTTTAAATGAGCCACTGGTCATATCCAGTTCAAATCAATTTATAGGGAGGAGTGTGACTTGCCCTTGGAAATTGAGTTACCGACCATAAGATTTGCAATCAATCATTCTTTGGGTGAGGAAGATGCCCTATTTGAGCAGTTTACGACTATAGCCCACTTGGATGAGTTCAATTTGCAGAGTTTGTTGCACCAAGAAGTGGCTAAGTGTCGGATGAAGCAGTTGCATGATCTAAAAGCAAAGAAATGTACCTTTAAGAAATGACAGTTAGTTCTATACTACGATGCGCGTAGGGAGCTATTTCTAGGAAAGCTAGAACCTAGATGGGATGGACCTTACAAGATAGTTAGGATAGGTAAAAATAAGTCCACAACTTTATTAGCTGATCTACATGGAGTGGAAGTTAAAAATAAGGTTAATCTTAATAAGATTAAACCTTATTATTTTTTAGTATGTTGACGCACTAAATGCATTGCAAGTCCATGCTGGGTTTGATTTGAGATCTATAGGAGAGCTTAAACTGGTTGATGGGGCGGTTAATTCCTTATTTGGAGCACCCATATATAGAGCAAATGTATCATCAAGGGAAGCTTATCTGGTGGAGCAAAGGGTATAAAGTGATTGAGCAAGAAGATTGTACCTTTGTGTGGGAGATTGAAGTTTTCTGCCATCACTGTTTACAAATTTTGACAAGCATCCATGTTGAGTTTAATGAAGAAGGTGGGATGGAGCCGTCAGTTCATCCTCTAAATATGTTGAATTTTGATTATCATAATTATGAACAGGAGAGTTCTTGATGGTTGGATGTGTAAACCCATTGTGGACGTAGACATTATACTTTGATGGAGCGTCCCGGGGCCCTCATAAAAAAGGGAGTGTTGGAGTAGTTATCCGAGATCCCTGACGTCGAGTTACAATGAAATTAGCTGCTTATCTCGAGGTAGGATTCACTCACAACGTGACAAAATATAAAGCCTTGATTTTGGGACTAAATATTGCCAGGAAAGGTGGTATTTGGCGGTTGTTAGTAAAAGGGGATTCCCAGCTGATCTTAAATCAATTAAATGGGACATACACAGTTCAGAATCCCATATTTCACATGTATCATAGAACTGCTATAACCCTATTTATGAGGAGTACCTCTTCTTCAACTGTGGTCCTAGTCCGGATGTTGTTATTGATAATGAGACAGGACTTGGTCGCTTGTGGGGAGATTTATCTGACCATGCATTATATGGCAAGCGATGTGGTTGATATGGGTAATGTGAAGAGTAGCCTAGAACAATCTGACACTATTATCTTGGAGCTATAGGTTGATCAGAAGACACGTTATGTGTATGCCTCTTGCTATATATGCAAGAGGGATGGGTCACAACTTGATGCATTTAGTCTAGGCTAGAAAGCCCTATTTTTCCCCTTGTAATATAGCATATTTTCATATATCTGCCTTCTTCCAAGGAGGAATTTATATGAGCTAGTTTGATTGATTTCTTTAGGCCAAGAGGGCCAGTTGCTTTCAAGTTTTAATGATTGATTTCTTTAGGCCAAGAGGGCCAGTTAGTTTACAGTGAAATGTGCTATTTCTTTAGGCCAAGAGGGCTCTATGTTTGTTTGGTGTAGGTACATTTTATGGTTTGATGTTTTAGTGATTGCATCATATAGGTTGATGAAGTCACTAGAGGGAGCTTTTACTACTCGCGGAGGGGCTTCTTGTGGCCATTCCAAGTGGTTTTGTCCCTTTTCTAAGTCTTTTTCCCTTGAGCAAATAATGATATATGTGTATGTAAGGGTGCTTTCTTTTTGTTTGTTGGGGACTGGCAATCAAGGCATGAAGTCCCAGGTTTAGGTTATGTATGTCTGTGGGAGGTCTAAGTAGTCATTACCTCCTGCAAAGGCATTTTCAGGCACGGAAAGACTTGTTTTAGATGGGAGTTCTAGTGACCCTGTTTTGCTAACGTGTTAGGCAGTTGTTCTAGGAGGTCCTGTTAGAGAAGCTTACTAAAAATAACCACAAGGAAAAACCCTAAATATCCGAAAGAAAATCTATGAATATACAAGGTGTGTAAAAAGGGGTTCTAACCCCCATGAAAATAAAATCTTTGAGCAGTTGTTTATCACCTTGCGAAGGCCTGGTAGGTTCCTGGGGACGAGAAAGACCCACGAGACAAGACCCGGGGCCAATGCCTTGGCTTCTTAGGGGTGGCAACTAGCTGAAAAAGCAAGTAAAAGAAGGTTGGAGCGAAAATAAAAGTGAGCATTCGAAAAGGTTTAAGTGTTGCCTCGCGAGGGCTTGGTAGGTTCTTGGGTACCAAGATAGAACTTGAGGCCGATGCTTTGTTCTCCTTGGATCACCATGCTCAGCTTCCTCCTTTTTACATGCATGAGTATGGAAAATCCAGGGCTACAAGGAAATGTGCACTCCTAGTAGGAGCTCCTAGTTGAATTGTCCTTCGTTAGGTAGGTAGTTCAAACCACCACTTAGGATGATCTCTTTGATAGTTCTTTTTGGCATTGGCGTTGTTAGACCACTCGGTTAGTGACTTGTTTTGGGCTTTCTGCCTGATTATGCTAGGCCTACTCCCCATGGATTTCCTGCCTTAGTTTTGTCAGGGGGTAGAGTGTGAGTTGTGATGTGTTTTGTTGTGTATCTATTTTGTATCAACTTGATTCTCTTTATGGTTGTGTTTATGTGTATATCTATTCATGGGATTCGACCGGCTGAGTCGCCCTATCCCGTGGTTGCCAATGATAGATGATTTCTGACGCTGAGAAGTGCTTAAAAATAGCGAAAAAATATGAATTTCAAGGGAAAAATGTTAGATATGATCAATGCCCCACCCTCATTATGTGCTACCAATGATCCATGGTGCTCAAAGTTGTAAGGCCCCCATTATGAGGAGAAGCCAAATGTGAGACCGAACATTGGTTGAGTCCTAACTTGTATATCAGATGAGGTCTATGTGACCGGATGGCAAAAAGGTGACTATTGTGGGTCTAATCTTTGGGTTAGACGGAGTGGTTAAGCTGGTAGCAACTCGAGGCGCATTGCATCGAGTTGTGGTGTAAGGGAGTTAAAAGCGGCCCCTATTGTGGGGTCCGGGGGCCGTGGAAGCGGCCCCTGGCTGGGGGGTGCAGGGGCAGCGCCCCCGGCCCGATGGTAAAGGGAATATTCCCTGGCCGACTAGTGGAGGCTCATATGGTAGGTCGGTTAGCTGGCCGACCTAACGACCTTCGCGGGCTATAAAAGCTAAACCCCTTCGCAGCCATCTCTCACTCATCTTCCACCCAGTTAGAGTTGTTGTTCCAGCTAGCCTTAAGCTCTTCACCTATCTTCTGTCTAGATTGCCATCTAAGCTTCACACAGTGGAAACGCACGGCTTTGTATCAGTTGTTTGGAGTTAAAGAATTTACTGATTCTCCTCTTATCTGTTTTGTACTCTCTATCTCTTTCTCAGATTCTGTTCGCTGCGCCATGTAATATTTTACAAAAAATAGACTTCATCGAAGGCGGCAATTGCAATCAGTATGATTTTAAGCTTCAAGCCACAAAAGTGCTTAAAGACCCACCGAGCGATGGTTGGGAAATTTTCATAAATTTTTTGACTATCATATGAGACTCAGGGAGATGCTCAGAAGTGGGGAACTTCAAGATGAATGCCCAAGAATTTTCGAAAGTCGATTTGGATGCTGAATAGTCGAATGGTAGTGCTCCCATCAAAATTTGATTTCATATGGCACGGGGCGGGGGGGGGGGGGAGGGGGGATCGACCGAAAAAAACGGATGAAGGCATCATTTTGATGGTGCGACGATTTTGTGAAGGGGGGACTATGGGAGCTTCAAAGCAACCATATCAATTGATTACATCAACTTGATGCTGGTTCTCCACGCTCCCTATCACCACCCTCACCTTCAGAGATGACTGCCCAGATGAGGAGATAAAGTTTTTGTCTTTCTCTCTCCTCCCTCTCTCTCCCCTCAAGGGGTAGTTCATGCATAAGAAGAAGAATGAAGACCAGTTGAAGGATGCTTGCCCGGCATGAACCGTGGATTGCTCCAAGATCAAGAGGAGGATGAGAGGAGATGTTCAAAATTGAAGATTTTCTACTGTTCGGTCTGTTGGCAACCTGAAAAAATCAATTACAAAACCCGCAACACGCAAATAAGCGGTATGCCTCATTTTACAAAGGAAATTTGCTTCTTGTTGATGTTTGAAGGTTGAAATGAAATTCATATGGAAAAAAATTTTGTTAGGACCTTTTTTGTATTATGATTGAGGATTGTGCATTAAAAAAATGCAGATCTATAATAATAAATAGTTGTAATAATTAAATTTTAGCTTGAAAAGCACATTTTTAGTGTAAAAATGAAGGTTTTATTGGTTTTGGGTGGGGAAAAGAGATGCACATGGGATAAAATTCTGAGACAAACATGTTTCAGCTGTCATAATCATTCACTAATCATAAATAAAAAAATAATATATTTTTATGCACAAGTAAATAGAGAAAAATAGCTAAAATGGAAAAAATAGGATTTTCATATTATAAAAATCTAGAAAATTATGATTTATGATTGTGGCTGTATAACAAAGTTGAGGCACGAATTTTGGCTTTAGTTTGGCTTTTTTAATGTGTTATAGTTCATATTTTTTTTGTTTTATGCGAAAAAATACATACAAAATAATACCCTACACCTATGCAACTCAGCATAACCTAAACGTTAGAGGGAAAGGGTGAGGTTAAGAGGTTGAGAGGGTGTGAATTTTTGAAACATTTGACTATGCATTTCATTTAGAATTGTGATAATTCAATTTAAGGGGCTAGTAGCACGAGGAATCGGTGCTAATCTCCATACATATTAGCATACGTTTAGTAAAAATCATAAAAGGGCTGTTTTTTCCACATCACAAAGTGTTGATTTGTTAAATATTATTTGTGCACTAGGATCGTATGCACTATGCATGACACATGACATGGTATTAGCCGTGGATTGCATAGCAATTGTCTTCTTAGGACATGACTTATACGTTGAGTGGAAAGGAGCCTTTGCTATAGGTTAGTTGTACACTTTCCTCGGGACTGTTTGGTTGAGGATCTATATAATCCTGGATCGTAAAAAATAAGAAAAGAGTAGAGTTTGTGCGTTATGTTTTATATGTTGGAGTGACGTATCTAGGGGCCAATCCCCGAGGTGTAAGAGAGTTGCAGTGGAGCCACGGAAATCAACCGAGGGAAGCTTCCTGATGTTTGTGTGACAAGGCACTATGCCTACATGTTATGGAATCTCCCTCTGAGGAGAAGGGAAGGTAAACATTGGACTACATATTAGTTACAAATGCATAATTAAGTCTATCTAGTGTACATCGGTGTATTACAGACGCTCCTCGACTGCGAGGCCGTGTGGTGGGGTTGTCTATTGTATGCATGAGGTCATGCTAGTGCCATAGCCAGTGCTAGCCCATTTTAGTCCCATCAAATGCATCATAGATTTTCGGTGTACATAAATATTATGTATAAGTCAATTGCATCCTATAGACCATTGGAGTCAATTAACTCGCATCTATGATGAACTCATGTACACTCACACTTAAATACTTAGGTCACGCCTTGTGAATTGCATAAATGCACTCGAAGAAATTTTCATCAATAGGAATCCCGCATCGTATCATCAACTCAGGAAAAGACTTGCATCTAGATTTGCATGGTATCATGGACAGCTTCAGTTGCACCATATAATAGGGATACATCTAAAAAGGTAGATCTAAGAGGTGCATGTGAAATGCTAAGCTTAATTACGAGGGCCAGTTTGGTAAATGAAATCCTACATGATAAGTGAGGCAAGGATTTATTTCGACTCGGCTAGGATTTAATCATAAATAGGTCAAATTGTCATTACGACCATATTTTGACTTACAGTCAACATGCTCTTTGGTCTCTATCCCAATAATCAGCAGTGATGAGTCCAAAAAACTCTTGAGTATATCGTTTTCAAAATATAATACATCTTGAAGCTAACACAAGAAAACTCAAATTTTGTATCCACAAGAAGAACCACCATTCACCACGTTACATTCGATGCTCGCAACTATTTAAGGATTGTAAATGGGCTTAGTTTACGCTTGACTTGTGAGAGGAATGAACAAAAGTTCCTACTATCTTGAGGGAAGGAAACCCTAGGGTAAAGTTAAAACCCCGAAAAAATCTAAAGTGGGAAAATGGTTATCAATTGACCAATTGAAATCCTAGACCAGGACCTTAAGATAAGGACCAAAGGTTAGTAACTTAGGGAAGCTACCATCTGAAACTATAACATAATTGCTCACCCCTATTACATAGGAGTGAGGTCGAAAATAGGGTATTCTCTATCCCTCAGAAGATAATGGAAAATGATGCCAAGGCAAGAAAGACCCAAGAAGGGCAACGCTAAGCATTCAAAGATGGGGACTCCACCTTAGCAGATGTCCTTGTGAGCACTCGCCTTCACTGTTGTTTGTGCTTGTAAATCTAGAATCCCTGTTTATGAAAGGAATGTATGACCGAAGCTCACAAAAGAAATTTAATGAATCAGATTGAATTCATGGAGGGTGTGCCAAGCTACCCCCAGCTAGTTGCCAACCCTAGCCAAGGGGGTTCCAAATTACCATGATGGGAACATGGACCAAACTTGCCACGAGAGGTATCTCCGTGGATTTGTTTGTATATAGGAGGACACTTGGATGCCGGGGGGGCTCTAGCTATAAATTCCCTACCTCCGAGTCCTACTCAAATGATCTACATGACTCAAGATAGATTCTTGAGACCCTGTTACTAGTGCAAGGGCGGAAACTTGGAAGTAATAAGACGCATCCTCATGGATCGTAGGAAACACCCTTTTTGGACAAGATTTGTATCTCAATTGAAATGTTAATATAAAATTTGCTTCCAAGGAACCTGTTTGAGCTGTTTTCATGTCAGTGTCGTAAGTCATGTGAATGAACCCTATTCCCTAAAAGGCTTAATTAAGGAAGATAATTTTAAATGTCACACATAAATGTGATAGGACCTAATTAGATAACTAAAGAACGCCTATTGAGGGAAGCGGGTAGGTGAAATCCCTCAACGGGTCTGTCCTTCGAAAGGGTGGTCCCAGAAGACTGGGAGGCTTCTCACAAAGTTCTAGGTTGTACAGTCTTTAGGTAATAATAAGTTAGAACCAATTCATGCTGTTTTAGGGGACCGGAATGGGACTATGCTCTACGGGCAGAGAGGTTGAGCGGCGCATCCCTCTCGTCTTCCATTCTCTTTGAACCAAGTGCGGCATGGGTCTGCTTTGGCTTGGGTATCTCTGCGTAAAGTAGGATGTCCAGGATCTGACGCTAAAATGCTGTTAGGAGACCTTGGCAACTAGAAACCCAGATTTCAGGTCGATCCTAGTGGGTTCGGCCGCGAACGTTCCATTGTGAGGTGAACTCGAGAAACCCTAAGCGGCAAACATCGGAACATTCCATGGGAGTGACGGGCAGCGACACTTAGATTCATTTCTCGATGGACTGCTAAAAATGTGCTTGGATAGATGTTACAAAGGGGGACTTCTTCTAGAACATAGCTGATACCATGTGCAATTGCCACATCAACATGTTTACATATCCATGTAAACTTTATACGTTAAGTAAAGCCATAACTAAATATTGCATGCAAATAGTCCTTTAATTGTTTAAAACTTAGGGTTCTTAAGGTGAAACTGCTTTAGTTGTCATTTCATTATTTTATTTCACACATTTTCTCTTCATCTCTTTACATCCACCACATCCCTCCTCCTTATTGTGATGGATGCTCATGTATACTCTTTGATGCATGGATTCATGATACTCTCTTTACTAGCCATAGTAATAAGATCTTTGATGTTTTCTCAAAGAATTTCAACCTTGAACATGTACTCTCAGGATTGGATCCCCCCTTTAGGTTAAGCTCGTAAAAGTGTCAGATCCACTTCTCTTGGAGAAACAACTAAAGGGAAATCACATCATTTTTTATTCTATTTCATCAGAAGCTATTCCCTCCTCTCCATCGATGAAAAAGCCAAGGAATAAATGAGAGTTCTTGTTGGCTATTGGCTCTTTGTATTTGACATCATTAATAGCCATCGCATGTATTTTTCTTGATGAATATAAGGCATTTTGCCTTGTCCCTATAAATAAATATTCATTGAATACATATATGGTTTTTGTAAGTGTGACAATAATGTATGGTATGTTAATTATGCATTTATAAACGTTAACATAAGCCAATTTAATTATGCCAACATGTAGTACATGTGCTTGCATCATGCATAGATGATAACATAACTCATATCCATACCTATTACTACTTCTGATATGCATGTATGTTTTAAAAAAAATAAGTGTTATGCATTTCAAAAAACAAACAAGACAAATTTACTTAAACTAATTAAATTAAGTATACATCACATGAGATAAATAACATATATTTTGATTTTATAGAGTATACAAAGTGTTTTGGCTTTCTAAGTATGAAGGTGTTGTAGCACTCATGGCAAAATCTATGGAATCCCCTTACCATGTCAAAAGATGAACAATAAAGTTCATGTCTTTATTTGTGATTATGATGCACTTTGTATGGATGGTTGCTAGTTGTGTATCATCAAATAGGTCCATGAGAAATCCTTTTGTGGTTGTATGTAG
The DNA here is from genome assembly GCF_053477565.2 of Lygodium microphyllum. Classification (NCBI taxonomy): domain Eukaryota; kingdom Viridiplantae; phylum Streptophyta; class Polypodiopsida; order Schizaeales; family Lygodiaceae; genus Lygodium; species Lygodium microphyllum. The sequence goes on along the minus strand of NC_141156.1, from coordinate 30,787,944 downwards.
GATCTCCATGGCTATAGTAGTAAAGTTGCATGGCAATGGGCTAACAGAGCCACTCGTGTCTAAAACCTTCCTAGCCCTTTTAGTCACATGTCTTGGAATATTTCTCAAACGACATTCTAAAAGGATATTTTTGTGATGAGAAGCTCATACCCACTCTTGATTATCCTTATCTCTCAAAGGGCAATAGTCCTTGGTATCCATCTCCTCTTCTTCTGTGGTGGTCTCTGTGGTTGAGAGGGAGCACCTGCTATTACACGAGAGGAGAATCCACCTTTGTGCTTGAGGTGTGGGCCAAATTGGGTGCCAAAACAACAAGTGTCTTATTAGGTGTACACTATGCAAGCTTAAGAAATGTGGGATGGAGAAGAGACAAAGGTTGAGGATGTGAGAATGGAGGAAGAATTGAAATAAATATGTGAAAATAAGAAGAAGAATGAACTTTTAACCCATTTAAACCTAAAAACTAAGTTAATGCAACTTTATATGCATGGTCTATCATGTGATTGTAAATTCATAATACTTTATCGGAATGCAACGAAGCTTCACATGTGCACACTTTAGGTGGCCAAGATCCCAATATATATAAGAAAAGTAGCTCCAAATACCAGACTTTGAAAAAGTAGTCTCTTGACTTTTTTTGGCCAAAAAATATATATTGGAATCTTGGCTATCTAATGATTACACATGTGAAGTTTCATTATATTCCAATAGATTTTGGTATTTTCAAAAATATCTTAAATCAAAATTATGGATGGATCAATAATCGAGAAATAAATGATGTGATTATGGCTCTTAGAAACTACGCACCACATAGACTATAGAGAGGTATCAAGAGTAAAGTCTGCAATGAGAAATAGAAAATTTTCATGTGTTTTTTCCATTGAAATTAGCAGTGCTAGCAAAAACTATAGCAAAGATACATATTGAAGTTGAGAGTGAAGAATGAGAGCAAAAACTTAATTCATATTTTTAAGAGAGTACAACAATTTTACATTGGGACATAGTCACGTGTCCAATGTTTGAGGAGAATACTATTCCAAAAAAGATAATATTACAAACTATATTCATTCCATTGAAACAAACACATCCTTCACTTGTTGAAGATTTCTTACAAGTTTGAGGTCCTCAAGAGTTAGAGTAATGCACTATACATGTATTGCATAATGCTAAGCATCCTCATCAAGTCTATCAAAAAGGCTTCAGTAGCACATTGCAAAGCATAAAAACATTCTTTTGTGAAGTGATCCGGTCTATCCTAACCCTTTGCCAAAAACCACCTCCTACTTTATGTGTGGTAAAGGTCTTGTACAATCTTACGAACAAGCCTTAAGAAACTCACCTTTAGAATAACAAGATCAAAAGAGTGTTGTTACTTCATAATTTCTCTTAGGGCCATCATACCTAGCTTTCACTCGCATTCTTATGGGGACACTGAGGAGGATCCCTCTCAAAGCAACTTGAGGAATCTAGGTTAGGTTGAGAAGGGGAGATTCTGCCATTTGTAGGTCGTGAAGTATTGTTGTTCAAGACTATGTTTAAGTTGGTAGATACTCCATGAAGCTAAATACAGTATGGGCTTTGAGGGGAAGCTTCTTCACGGCTGCCTAAGACCTAGCCATCTTTCCTACACATTAAGAGATTTGAAATCTCAATGAATAAGATAGGAAGTAAAACCCTCTTATATAGTACTTAAACTTTAAGACTTATTTACATACACACTCTCTCTTTTTCTCTCTTAGATAATGAATTGCTTTCACACTAAACACATTCTCCATCCTACTATTTTAGCTCTTTTTGAATCCATTTGCTACCTTTTCAAACCCTTGTTTCTAGCCACTTGGCATGGTTTTCTTAGGTACTTGAGGCATCATAATGCGCTTCTTTTGTAACATGAAGTGATTCAATCACATATGCACCCAATTCATCATCACTTTCATTTGCTCTCTTTTGTGAGAGTTGAGCTTCATCCACTACTATGATCTTATACCACCAAGATAGCAATTGGATCATTGGATTGTTGCCATTCACCCTTCTACCATGATCGTTTTTTCTTTGGTATGTACCACGTGCTATCAAATGAGTAAAAATATACTCAATAATTTATACAATTCATACACTTTAAAATATTGACTCAGTATGCACCACGTAACGTGTGATAGAACTTTTTTCCCACTCTTTCACAACATTTTCATAGAGCTATCCCGTAGTTTTTTTGGGCATCTGAGGCCATTTCCAGCCCTATTTTAGAGCCGCAAGGTTGTGGATAGTAGTTTCACGGTATACTGTGATTTCGGCTTTATTGACCAAAAGTGGGTACATAGGTTACGAATTTCAAATCTTTGATTTTTGAGGTGTTTGCTAGGAAGAAAACATAAGATTTATCTACAAACAAGTTGCAAATCACATGTAATGTTGAGCAATCAGTGAAAAAGGTTGTTTGGTGTATTGTTATGCACTTGTTGTGAAATGTTGCAAAAGACTAGATTGTTGTGTTGTGTCATTATTTGTGATAATGGCAGAGAATAGTGGAAATCCCATTATTGAGAAGCTTGACAAGAACAATTACTCTTCATGGAAGTTCCGTGCAACGAACTTCCTCATTGGAAAGGGCCTTTATGAGTTTGTTTCAGGTGAAGAAAAGGAGCCAAAGCTAAGTATCCCTCCGACTGCTGTTGCTGCAGATGAATTAAAGGCATGGAAAGAATGGGATGCAAAAGACAAAAAGGCGATATATTGGTTATTTGCAGTCATTAATAATACTATGGTGGGACATATCAGGTGACAGATGATTTTTTATGCCAAGAAGTGCTTAAAAATAGCCAAAAATTACGAATATCAAGGGAAAAATAGACTTCGTCGAAGGCGACGGTTGTAATCAGTACGATTTGAAGTGGCAAGTCCCTAAAGTGCTAGTGCTAATTTTCATGGAAAATCAAACGATGGTAGATGGCCGAGCTAGAGTTTTCCTAGATGCAAAATGACGTCAGGAATCCAACGCAAGTCTCAGATCTCAATTCCGAGGTCGTTTGATCTCCCATTTAATCCTCGCAAGGTTCGGGGCTGTGAAGTGGCTACTAAATCTAGAAGCCGAGAAGAGTGTGACGGGGCCCAGCTTTATAGATTTCGATGCCACAAAACCACCCGTCCAGACAGATTTCGAATCCAATGTCATTTGCCCCTCCAAAAGCAAAAAAACCACTTGGTCAGAAGTTTGAAAGCAAAAGTCATGAACTAGATAATTTGGGTTTTAAGCTTAAGCTCTAATTAAGAGCTTAAAGAAGCTCACGAAATGAAACATTATGGGAGGGGGGGGGTCAGTTTTTCGGCGCCCCATTTTTTCCCCACTTTTTATCATTTTCTGATCGGTCTAAGACAAGAGGAATCCTCTTGGCCCTGAGATGCTTCTATCCTTCGCCCTTCATTGCCATAAATGGATCAAGGAATGATGCACTGAGCAAAGAGATAAAAAACCAGTCTTTCTCTCTCCTCCCTCTCTCTTCTGCATAGAGGCAATTCATGTGGCAAGAATCAAGAAGAGAATCGGGTGATGGATGCTTGTCCGAGAGACACCGGATTGTTCCAAGAGGCTGAGGCTGAAGGCTGAAGCTGAAATCCATGACTGGTGGGTCAATACACAGTCCCAATTAATTATTCAAAAAAACCCGAAACACACAAAAAGGCAGTATGCTCTATTTTATGACAAAATTTTACTTGTTTTTTATTGTTCATGGTCTAAATGGTGTGCACATGGGCTGAAATTTTATTTGAATGTTCCTTGCATTATGTTTGAGGGATACAATCACTATTATGCAGAACCTGTATTGATTTACAGCAATTATAAATTTCAAAACTCGAAAAAACACTAATTTTGATGGAAAATGATAGTTATTTTGATTTTGAGTGGGAAAAAATGAGTGGACATGGGATAAAATAAGGAAAAATGCTAAGTTTTAGTTCAAATGATTAGTCATCAAAGGAAAACCAAAAAATACATATTTTCTATTAAAATAAATAGAAAAAATAGAGAAAAATAAGGAAAAATGAGTTTCTTGCGTTCAAAAAATATGGAAAAGTAAGATCTATATATGTGAATGTCTGACAGGGCTGAAGCATGAGGTTAAGCCTCAATTTGGCCTTGTCCTTTGTGTTAGAGTACGTATTTATTGCTTTTACATTCAAAAAATGACATTAAAAACCCTCTACACCTATGCAATGCACCAAAATCTAAATGGTGAGGGGGAGGATGATGTTATATAACCATTTAAACGCTAAAATGATAAAAAATCTGATTTTTTTCTTTATGCATAGCATTTAGGAGGCGGTTTATTCAAAAAATAATGAATCTAACAGTACGAGGTTTACCTTGGTGCTAGGTTAATACAACGAAGCATTGCGTATTAGTGGAAATTCATTAAAAGGGCTATTTTTGCATGACACAGGCTGATTTCAAACCATAATTGTTTGTGCACAATCATCCACCATTGCATAAATCATACTCGTGGTATCTATTCCTGATATGCATAGCAATTGGTTGAATATAAATGACCCACGCTGGAGAGAGTGAGGTACCCAAGCTGTAGGTCTAGACGGTGGGTCCAAGGGGACAAGTACATGAGGACTGGTGCATTCCTAGAATGACATAATATTGGTACCAAGAGTGGAGTCTGTTTCATATGTGTTATATGTGTTAGCAACGCATCTTGGGGCTAATCCTTGCAGTGTAGGAGAGTCGTAGTGGAGCCACGACAATCAGTTGGGGGTGCTTCCTTTGTATGTAATACGTGTTGCTTATTGCCAATATGTGTGGGATACCTCCTCTAAGGAGTTTTGGGAAAGGTGATGTTGGATTACATATCAGCTACAAATGCAATATAAGAAGCATCTAGTGTGTATTCAGTTATTACAGATGCTCCTGACCGTGAGGCCATGGGGTTGTCTTGTGCATGTTAGAGGTCCGGGTAGTGCTATAGCCAATGCTGACCCATTTTAGGTCCCATCATCAGGAATGCAAAAACTTCACGTGCACCTTGGACAATTTTTGAGAACATGTTTTCAGTAAATACAAAGGCACAAAAGATTCAACTCAAGCAAGAGTTGAATACCTTGAAGAAAGGGAAAATGTCTGTCAATGAGTATGGTTTGAAGCTGAGGAGCATTGCAGATGCTTTAGCAGCAGCGATTGATACAATGCATGATGATGGTGATTTGATTTTATCCACTTTGAGTGGTCTTAACAATGAGAAGGCATGGAAATCATTCATCACTTTTGTATATTATGTACGAAATCCACTTCCAAATTTTGATGAGCTGGTTTCTCTTATGATTACCAAAGAGATGAATATGCAAGGTGACTTGTTTGAAAGAAATGGTGAACAGGTCCAAGCATTTTACTCAAGTTTAGGAAGGGAATGTGGTAGATCCTCTTCGAGAGCCTGTGGTATGGGACATACTAGCAATAACCGACAAAATAGGTACAATCAGCAATTTGGTGAAATGCAGGTTTCGGGAGGCCGAGGAAACTTTCGAGGCAAGGGTAGCTCTAGAGGAAGAGGTGGATGGCAGAATAGAGGTTCTGGAACAGAGGCTCTAGAAATTCTACTATTGATTGCCATTATTGTGGAAAAACATGTCATATTGCAGCCCATTATTATGCTAAGAAGGATAACATTCATAGTGGTAAATTGCAACAAGGAAACTATGCATCGTCTTCACAACATGATGAAGACAAAAATGAGCGTCTGTTTGTTGCAACATATAATGAATGTAGTTACAAGAAAGGGGACACATGATGATGTATGGTACGTCAATTTACGTGTATCTAATCATATGACCAGTCATGTTGAATGGTTTGGAGAGATGCAAGACTTACAAAATCCGAGTTATGTGCAGATAGGTGATGATTCATGCCACCCAATTTTACACATTGGAAAGGTTACCTTGTCCTTGCATGATGGCCAGACAAAGAGTCTGACTAATGTATTACAGGTGCCATCAATCATAAAGAATCCAGTGTCTGTTGGCCAAATGGTAGAGCAAGGGTTGTAGGTTTGATTCAATGCAAAAGGTTATTTTGTAGAAGACTTCAATGATAAGTGTAAGTTGGTCACAAAAAGAAGTAGAGTTGGCCACATGTTTACTTTAGATGCTGGAATTTCTACAATGGATGCTGCTATGTATGCTAAAGGAAAAGGAGTGGTTTGCAGACATTGAAATATGGTATATAGTATTGGGCATGCAAATGTGCAAAGACTGAAATTAATGCAGTCCTGGCTTTTTTTAGAGTTGCAGAATTTCATAAAGTCTGTGAAGCATACTAGTTTGGTTAGCGAAGGAAAAGAGTGATGTATTTGAGCACTTCAAATCTTTCAAGGCAGCTGTTGAAACAAAAATAGGCTTGAAAGTTAAGTGCTTGAGATCAGATGGAGGGGAGAGTACCTCTCTAATGAGTTTAGTGGCTTCTTGAGGACTTATGGGATAAAGAGACAATTTACTTGCAAGTATATCCCAAAGAAAGATAGAGTTGTAGAAAGAAAAAATAGGCATATTGCAGAAGTTGCATTGGCATTGATGGCTAAAAAGAATATGCCAAAACATTATTGGTTTGAAGCTATTCATACTACTGTCTATATTATGAACACAACTCCCACAGCCCCAGTTCATGGAATGCCCATGGGATGACCCCCAAAGAATGCTTTACAGACAAGAATCCCGATGTATCACACTTGAAGGTATTTGGTTGTGTTGCATATGTTCATGTGCCAGATGAGCTACGGAAGAAGCTTGATCCAAAGGCTGAAAAATGTATTTTTATTGGATACTCTTCAGAGAAAAAAGGATATCATTGTTATAAGCTTGTCACAAGTGAGTTCAGAGTGAGCAGGGATGTTATTTTTTATGAGATGAGTAGTTGATATGCACTTGCTAATGATGTATTAGATGATGATAATGATCATGATAGCTATGTGCAAAAAGAAAAGCAAGAATCATAGAGTCTTAGTGGACCAAAAACATCATCTAGTACTACACCTACAGTGAGCCCTTAGTCTGGGAGACAAAGGAAAGAAGAATGTGTTGGATGGTAATGATGTATCTACTATTCATTTGGCATTTGATGGAGATTCTAGTGGTTCAAAGAGTTTGGATGATGAGCTTGGTATTCCTTCAATCATGACACCAGGTGTACAAAGAGCACATAGTAATATAAAGCCTCCACTAAGTGATCTAGTGGTACACATGTCTAGCAGGGTCAAATACCCTGTTAAAAGATTTGGTTTTGAAGGTTATGTAGCTCACCATTATGCTTATATGGTGAAGGTAGCTGAGGATGTTGAGCCCACTTATTTTGAGGATGTTGTTGGTCATTCTCATCGGGATGCAACAATGGATGAGGAGATGGCTGCATTAGAAGCCAATAAGACTTGGAATTTGGTAGCCTTGCCTAAGGGTAAGAAAGCTATGGGTGTAAGTGGATTTACAAAGTCAAGCATAATGCAGATGGTTCCGTTAGCATGTATAAGGCTAGACTCGTTGCAAAAGGCTATGCTCAAACATATGGCATAGATTATGAAGAGAGATTCAGTCTAGTTGCTTCTAGGATAACAATTGTTAGATGCATGATTCCCTTGGCATCAACCAAAGGTTAGAGTTTGCAACAAATGGATGTTAAGAATGCTTTCTTTCATGGTGAATTGCAAGAAGAAGTGTATATGGAGCAACCAACAGGCTATAAGGATTTAGAGCATCCCACATATGTGTATAGGTTAAAGAAAGCACTTTATGGGCTGAAGCAAGCACCTAGAACATTGTCTGACAAGATTGGAGAGTATCTTATCAATATTGGATTTTTTATTTCCGATGCTGATCACTCACTTTATGTGAGAAGGAGAGATGCAAGTTTGGTTATCATAGTCATCTATGTGGATGACTTGATTATTACATGTGACAATGACAATGGGATTGCTGAAGTTAAGGACTTCTTGAAGAAGAATTTTGAGATGAAGGATTTGGGTGAGCTGAGATACTTTCTTGGTATTGAGGTGATCAGATGTGATGATGGTATATGGCTATCCCAAAGGCAATATGACTTGGATATGTTATCCAAGTATGGTATGACAGCATGTAAGCCTCTTTCAATACCATTGGAGCAAAATGTGAAGTTGAGTACTGATGTTGGGAATGAGATAGAAGACCATACTATGTTCAGGAGGATAATAGGGTGTTTCATTTACATGACTATCACAAGGCCAGGCTTGAGCTATGTTGTTGGCCTTGTTAGTCAGTTTATGCAGATTCCTAGAAAGCCTCATTTGGGTGCAGTCAGTCGTATATTGAGGTAATATATGAAGTCCACTTTACATTATGGACTTTTTTATGAGGTAGGTAAGGATGTACATGTCTTTGGATACACAGATGCAGACTGGGCTAGTAGCATGACAGACAGAAGATCTCCTAGTGGATTCATATTTTGCCTTGGTAGTGTAGCACTTACATGGAGCAGCAAAAAGCAGCCCACAATTGCTTTATCATGTACAGAGGTTGAGTATAGAGGTGCTGCTATGGCAGCATGTGAGGTGATATGGCTACAAAAGTTATTAGGTGATTTGGATGTGCACGGAGATGGACCAGTTCACATTCATTGTGACAACATGAGCAACATACAGCTAGCTAGGAATCCAATGTTCCATGCTAGGACAAAACACATAGAGGTACACTACCACTTTGTGAGAGAGAAGGTACTTGCAAGAGAGATTGACTTGGTATATGTCAACACACAGGACTAGATAGCTAACATTTTCACAAAGGCATTGGGTGCAGAGAAGCTTCGGAAGCTCTGAAGCTTACTTGGAGTTGCAGAGATAGAGTTGAGCTTGGAGGGGAAGGTTGAGATGGCAAGCTCAACACCTGTAGACATTGATGATGGACTGCTTGGCTAGATGGGTCCGCACATCTACACTTAGCATGTTGCTCACATGGCCCACTGACTTATCACTTGTTATATTTAGTTTGTTACACCTACCTACAGTTGGCAAAGATATAGCGTTAGTCGATTAGTGTAGTATGTTATGCATTGTTTGACGTCGTAGGCCACTTTCCTTTATGTTGTATCTTATCTATACTTTGTGTACATTGTATCGTGCATGGAGGAAGAAGAAAAAATCACCAAGAAAACGTTTTGGCCTCCATCTCTCTTCTTGTGTTCTTGAGTGAGCTTTCTCTTATGTATACAATGTGTGTTTGGTGCAACAATTCAAGCAAGTCCCCCCACCACACAATTCTTGACATCTTCTTAGGTTTGACATTCATTTCAAATGACTTCAATTTGATTGTGTTGCCTAAACACTTTTGAGTAAGTGACCTTTTACCATTGAAACTTAATTGGAAATGATCGATTTAAAACTTACTATTTCTTGAGTTTGTAATATGTGACCTTTTACTATTGAAAACTTGTTTGGCCATTGTAGATTTATAATTGACATTCTCCAGAGATTGGTGAAGTTAAACACAATCTTATACGGGTGGAGCGTTTCATTTGTCATGCAAGAAGCACACAATGCTTCCTTTTTTTGTTTTTTGTGAGCAAAGGGAAGCAACTATGTGATAGCACAGGTGCTTCTCTTTGCTCACAAAAAAGCAAAGGCAGTGAGGTGTAGCCTCATGAGCTTCGCAAGTTCCAAAAACTATGCCACAAATGGTTACCTAATACACTGCCAACTAGTAGATTCTTATGGCCCTTGTTCAAGTTTGAAGGAAACCATAATCAATCTAATTATAAGATCGTAAGTTCACATCAATAGCACACATATACATGACACATGCATGCAATACACACTACCTCTCAGTCACACATGTATGTGCATGTCTTCATGTACATGCACTCGCTTTCTTTCATAGACATATACCTAAACCAGAAACTACTTTGTATAGAGAACGATTTTCACAACAAATAGTAATTTGAATGGAGAATTCCGAAAGTATGTACAGATATAAGTGTAAAACATGTATGCAACCATAGTAGATGAGAGTTTTCAAGTGTGTATGAGAGAGCGTGAATTCGAATTTGAATATCATTAAGTTGGAATAATAAATGAAAATAGGTGAAAAAACCCTTACTTTATCAATGTGTTATAGTCAAATGCAACCATTTGGAAAAAAAGAATATGAATTCAAACCTTTTGCATTCATGTTGACTCAAATTTTCCTAGTTTTTCAAACTATCTATCTCTCTCAAATTTGAAGGGAATCACAAGGAATCTCCTTAGGAAAACATATGTTACCCAAATGGTTTGAGATTATGTTGGTGTGAACATGATGGATGTGACTCGTGGTCAATAAGAAGGCACTTGAACATTACCTTGATCATCTCAATGGATCTATGTAACCATCATCAAAGTACCTTCTCTTGAATAGGCAATTGCAGGTTGGATTATTGAACAACAATATTTGTGATAGATTTTGGCCCCCTACTTAATCCATTGCATGCAATTGATATATATTTTTTTCACAAGTATAAATTGTCTCTAGAATACATTCCCCCTTGGATAGATAACCAACACACTAAACTATGTTGTCTTTTGACACAAAACATAATATTATTTACTTCAAGCTAGAGCCTAACCAACACATTGCAATTCTTACACTTGCTTTGTGCAAATAATTGAGACATCACTAAAAGATTGGATTCTACATAACATTAAATGGGATAGCATAAACTATAAAAGCTTCACTTCACGTGTTATCTCAAACTCAATTTGAGCATTTAAGAGTCAATATAAGATGTTAGCACCACAAAGTGACTTCTTGATGGTTTGAATTGACATATTTAGGCTTTTTGAAATGTTTTTGACTGTGCATGTACCATTTACTAGGATATATTACATCATCTTGTGAGCATCACATCTTACTAATTTATTACTTGGAGTGCACATCTCCCTTTTCGAGAGCATTACATGCTCAGGGGGTTCACTATATATATATATTCTCTATATAACATGCGTTCATGGCCTATTTATAAATATCCTAATCTGTGAATTTTTCTTGAATAAAACGCAACCCTTTTCTATTCAATCTGTAAGTAACCCCTTGATATGACACCCTTCTGTATGTAAAAAATGTATAAAAATTGTATTTTAAAAACTCCTTATTTTGAACTCACGTTGTATATACATATATTCATGAGTGATCCCCCCCCCCCCCCCCCCCCCCCCCCCCCCCTTCCCCCCGAGATTACATGTTGAATGTTTGTGGCATGCTAACTCTATGACTTACCATCCATCAAGGTAGCCACTTGATTGCCATAGAAACCTTAGTTGCTTTATAAAATACTAGAGGTTGCACAAATATTAAGTTGTAATAAATAAATTGCATGTTTTGATATATTTTTCTTATCAATTTCTATCGTACTTTTCTAATTATGAAAAAATAAGAACTAGATTTTATGACTTTCTTCTTTTTATCAATATTTTTCATCCATGATTCCATTATGTTCACCAATCAAAGCTTCATGACATTTTTGCAACTAACATTTGCAATTCAAACACTACAATTCATAGCATGTGCAAATATTAAGCTTTTATATACAAATGGATTTTTCAAATTCAATAATGGTGTATATGGATTAAAACACAATCGTTATAGTAGACATGTAAATGAAAGAGCCAATTATTAAGTGTGAATAAAAGTAATTGTTGTTTGATGTAGAGTAGATTAGATGGCTTCATCTGTCATGTTACTGGCATTGTGTTCTTAGAAGTTTGGTGTTGATAATCTTTATATGAATGAATATGATAAAGATGAAGTTCTATATCTTGATGCTCCAGCAATAGCATGTTGAGAAATTTGAAAGGGATCGCCAAGCTAATTAAGTAAAAAGGTTCAATAATAACCCTTGTAACCTCCGGTGCATTTAGAAGACTATTAACAAGACATTCATGTGTGTATACAAGCTAATTGTGAGTAAGTGCAACTAGCAAAGCTAACACGGATTGAAATGCCACTAGCAATTGTAATGGAAATGGCAACCTTACGTGTGACAAAGGTAGCTCCTTGATGCATGCATATGCGAACAACATGTTTATTTAAGTGTGTCGTTGAAGCAGAGCTATGAACGTAGGTTTGCAAGAGAGATATGTCAGGGTTTATAGGCATGAATATTTCTACAGCCCATGATTGATTGGTACATAATTTACACGGCTGTTTGGCGGAGGGTGATTAATCATGCTTGGTGGGAGTTAAACGGGATAGTGTGTCTCTCTTGTGTTGTGCCAGCGAGCGGTTCGGCGCATGGCGCTAATATGCCTGGTTCTCGACCTGTAGGGCGGCGGCGGCGGCGGCGTGTGTGGCTCTGAGCGGGTGATAGGATCAAGATGCAGACCAAAACAGGCAATGAGAGGCTCAGCTCTGGCCGCATCGATGTACAGCCGCACAACCTGAGCCTGCGTGGTTTCCATCCGATCAAGTTTCTTGTATCCGATTGTGGTTCCTCTCCCAACGGTGACCCACCCCCCATCCTTCAGGGCATCTACATGGTACTGCATCACGCGCTGCCCCAATCCCACAGCCTCTTGCATCCTTGCCACATTGAAAGTGATGGGAACGCCCATGTCGAACTCCAAATAGCCCGAGGTCTTGCCGCTTTCAGGGGCCCAATAGGTCGACAAATCTTCCCTCAAGACTTGGCTGGGGCCAAACTTGGGTCCCCGCAAACTATCAGCGCTTGCTGAAGCATTCGCAGCCAGGTTCACCGAAAAAATGGATTCAAGCGCCTGATTGAAACCATTCAGCACATCCATATCCGGCTCTGGAATAAGGCCGGTGCTATTGGGAGGCACATTCAGCAACAGCACGCAGTTCCTGCCCACAGATTCATAGTAAATCTGTAGGAGTTTGTTCATTGAGTCAGGCTGCTCATTCTTGTGCCAGAACCACCCGGGCCTAATCGACACATCGCACTCTGCGGGGACCCAATCGATTCCATTCGGATCCCCTTGTTCTGAGTAACTGCAAGATCAACAAGGATCAGCAAGCTGCATCCACATAACTCCCTGCTTCTTGCACCTTGATGACTAATTAGCAAAACAACAAGCGTGGAGGGTGCGAAACCTGTACCTTGCATCTAACGCCCCTCCTATTGTTATGCTCGAACTATTCAGCATAGCCCAACAAGTGGACCCTGCTTGCCCATCTTCATTGCCAACCCATCGAGCATCGGGCCCGGCATCTGAAAATATGACAGCCCCTGGTTGAAGCTGCCGAATGATGCTGAACCATCCTTCAAAGAAATACACCATGTCAGGGGCATCCTTTCCCTTGGCTCCATCCAGCCAGACCTCGGCAATAGGGCCATACCTGGCAGCATCAATGCAAATATACACATTACATTTTTTTAAGTTCTCCTCAAGAAGAAGCAAAGATCCTCCTCAAGCAGCACAGATAGTTAAGACCCTTCTCAAGCAGCAAAGCATCTCACAACCAAGACTTGACTAAAATGACAACAAATGCCAGGTTCCATTTAACGTTAGCCACTGTTACACCGAAACCCCAATTTTTGATGATGCACTACTTCTGATTCTCATGCTCGATTCACTATAAAGGCCATGCAGACCATGTCTAATTATAAACACCTGCTCCGTGTGCATCCAAAGCATAGGCTTCCGACAGGGGGGAGCCGTAGCTACTGTACTTTGGGAGTTTGCTACTGTAATTTGGAAATCCAAGATGGAGACGTCTGGCATGAAAGATGCCATCTACTAGTTCATATTTGATTCAATGCCTTTGGCTGTCTTATGATACAGAGGGAACCATAGCATTGCTCCTTTCCCTTTTTAACTGAGGGCTGAGATCAATGAATCCTGACCAGTCAATCTTTAGTTGGTAGAGACAGCTATGTCTACAAGGAAGTGTTGGTGGCAGATGCGGCACTTGCCTTTGACATCAGACGGCATTTCAGTCTCTTTGCTTCTGCAGGTTGCATTCCTGCAGGTTGTCTAAAGAACTAAATTTAGGCTCTTTGTCCATCCAACATAGGCATGGTAGTGTGTGTGCGCACGCCCCCGGGCGCGGGGGGCACTGGTTTGGGTTTCTGCCATGGCCACTGTTAAAATGTGGCCTTGACTTCAGACAATCATGGCCAAAAGAGTCGACTCACAAAACAGAGGCATCAACCCACAGCAACTCCATATAACCAAGACTTCAGGCGGCAGCATACCCGGTGAGAAGCTCTCTGAGTAAGGCCAGATAGAACTCATTATACTCGAGGGTGCGGCCATAGCTGCTCTCATGGCGATCCCAGGGTGACAGGTAGAGCCCTAGAGACAAGCCCTCCTCCTGTGCGGCCTGCGCGAGAGCTGCAACCACATCACCAGAGCCATTTTTCCAAGGGCTGCTAGCAACAGAGTAGTTGGTGTACTGTGAAGGCCAGAGGCAGAATCCATCGTGATGCTTGGCGGTGAGGATGACACGCGAGAAGCCTGCGCATTTCGCTGTCCGAGCCCATTGCCGGGCGTCGAGGGCCGACGGGTTGAAGAGGGAAGGGTCGGCCTTGCCGGTGCCCCACTCTGAGTCGGTGAAGGTGTTGATGCCGAAGTGGAAGAAGAGGGCGCGCTCGCCGCCGGCCTGCCATGAGATCTGCTTGGCCGAAGGAATGGGCAGCATAGGGAGAGGCGGCGCCGCCACCGACCCCGCAGACGATGGCCATAGTGACACCAGCAGCAGCAGCAGCAGCAGCGGCAGACTCTTGAGCCCTGGCCAATCAAAGCCCAGGTTATGCATCTTCTCTCTGCTCAGCACCGTACCTGCAATCAGATTCTGTATTAGGGTTTTGCCTCCGCTCATCAGACAACTAGCTCCTCCATAGCCAACGAGGCTATGTTAGAGTATGAATCATGCATCTTCTCAGAGCCCTTCTTCCACAAGCCATGTTCCAACCAGAGCTATATCAGAGCCTAGATTATGCATCTTCTCTTCTCAGAGCCCGTCTTCCATAGCCAAGTTCTAGCCAGAGCAGTCCTTGACTGATCAGATTCAGCATTCTAGATGAGGACGTAAGTGAATTGACCCTGAAGCTACCATGCAAAAGTTGAGCTGGCCAAATGAGGGGGTGTACCTTTCACTTTGATATGCAAGCTACGTTCGATTTTTTGAACTTACCATGCACTTAAGAGGCTTCTTTTTTTGCTTCAATTAGTAAATATTCATTCATTTGTCCGCATTTTTTTTAAATTTAAAAAAAAAGAGGTGTCTTCTCTTCTGTGAATGCTTTTAAGAATTGAAAAACCTTTATCGAATTGAATAATGGATTTTAGGGAACGAATAATTGAATTGTATGCAAATTTGTGAGACCCTCTCATTTAAATAAGGTGAATTTTCTACAAATTTGTGAGACTCTGTAATAGGTCCATAAGTTACTATCTCCTTGATTCAATCGATGCATTCTCTAAACAAAACCTATTACTTCCTTGATTCATTGGACACCCATGAGACAAAACTTATTATCTACTTTATTCAATCGATGCATTCATTGTTTCTTGGAATCTCCCTACACTATGCACCTTCACTAATTGGAAGTTTTCTCCATACCTTTTCCTTCTTCAAACTCATCTCTATACTCAAGGTGGTGGTGATACATATATAGGCCTAGCACCCTCCCTTGAGGTTGACATCTCAACACACTCACGGGTTTGATACGCAAGTGACCCAGGGCCCAATCAATTCTAACAAATAAGTAAAGTACTCCTTCACTCCAAGGTCTTTCACTTTTGATAGGCCCTCACATTCCTCAACAACAATAGAACAATGTGTAACTCAAAAGTAAAGGCATCCCCGTGTAACTTATCTTGTGATTACAAGAGCACATGCTATAAATCTTAAAGCACACTCGTCAAAATTTTTGAAAATAAATTCCTTCAAAAATAGACTTATCCTATGAGAATATAAAGCAACATGATCTTCCCTCATTTTTATGAGACCCTTCAAAGTCATAGGGAGGTAAAACTTGAGTGTCATTCTCTTCACTAATTAAGCCATAAGTGATGACTAATAGAAGTTGAAAGCTTTGTATAAACTCCTCCTTTGACCAAGCTTGTAATGGCACTATTTACTAGGATAAGATCATCATTGCTACTTGAGAATGAAGATTTGAAGTCTTATTTGGGTGATTTCTTCTTGGAAAAAGACCTCATCTTAAACGAGTAAAAGTCAAATATGTGTATGAAGCTATTTATAAGGCACTCATACACCAATATCAACTTGATTTATTATGATACTCAAGCACAAAGCACTAGGATTTCTAGGATGTGCATTAGAGCTCTACAAAAATCAAGTCAAGTAATAACTTTGGTATAGGAGTCTATTAGTACCAACTTCATACATTATTTGCTATCTTCTTTTTTACAATAGTTTGTTTAAAGATGTTATATACCATCCCTAAAGTATTACCATACTCTATTTGAACATATTTTCTAATTATAGAAATAGTTTCTTTGTTAAGAAGAAGAAGAAGCATAGCCAATAGAACATCAAGTACCTAATCAATCAATAAGTTATTTTGACCAACTCCTTCAGTATTTAAGAAGTGATGAACTAAAAGACTTCAGGTACAAGGCACATGTGTGGAGCGATTAGTGGCAAAGGAAGCCAATTGCACTTATAGTTTTCACCATAGAAAAGAGTCATCCACCACCCTTTTCACCGTCATGTTAATGGAAAGATCATGGCTTTGGATTCTCTCTAGCTAATAGAAAGACATTATTATGGACATTGAACATATAAATGTTATTTGAGGTCATATAGTTAACATGGTTAGCTTGCTAATGCTTTGTCATACATAAGGTATAGGCATCTTGCTTATAAAGCAAATACATATAATTTGAGAATGCATGTTGTGAATGGGTACTTTGTACATGTAGTTTAAAAAGTAGGCTAGATAGAGCACCATGTTAACATACACTTTTCTCAATGAGGTGGCTGTCAAGGGAAGATAAATCTTCTAAAAAAGCATTAAAACAAGTCTTAGTGAGGGATGTTATTTGTGGTGTAGAAACATCAAGCTCATGATATAGTTACTTCATCTATGCCATTCACATGTTTGTGCTCTTTCACTATCCTCGTATGCTCATCACATGTATTGATTGGAGTCTAGATGCTATGAGATCATCACATAGTTGCTTCACTCACGTCACTTCACATGTTCATACTTTTGCACTATTCTAGTACACTTTATCAAATGTATTGGTTGGTGTATAGACACTCCAAGCTCATCACATAGTTGCTTCCATATGTCACTTCACATGTTTGTGCTCTCGCAATATCTTGGTAAAACTCTTGTTCTTCAAATGAACCACAAGTGGTTGCTTAGATACACCAAGTCACATTCATCTTCCAATCTAAAGCACAAATTTATCACTATTTTTCCTAATAAATGGATCTCTTGAATAATCTTCAGCACAATAAATTCTTGGTTGAAATTTGAACATCTCTGACTTAGCTCATGATTGAAATTTGCTTTAACATGCCTTATTATCATATGTGAAGCATCAAATTTTGATGGTGGCTGCATTACTAATTTAGCATATGACTTCATAAGATGTAGAGAGGACAAATTATCATAAACTAAGTGAAACGGATTAAATTTGTCATGGCCTTCTTGTGGTAAGTCATACATGTAGTCTATGATATATGTTTTACATGAAAACTTCATGGTGGTAAATTGTGTCTAGTACTCTAATCATTGTCAACATGCAAGCTAAATAGCATTCCTTGCATGCAAGTAACGCTCGGACACTTTGGAGTAGCTTCATGCGATTATGCCCTACACATTGTATTATGCCCCACTTTGGAGTAACACTAGACTAGTTCATGGAATCTTATTACGTGAAGTTGTCACAAAGCAACATTGAGAAAGGAACAAACCTGCCATTTAGTTATATCATTTATTGGCCATGCAAATTGTTGCCACACACACACACACACACACACACACACACACACACACACACACACACACACACACACACACACACACACACACACACACACACACACACACACACACACACACACACACACACACACACACACACACACACACACACACACACACACACACACACACACACACACACACACACACACACACACACACACACACACACACACACACACACACACACACACACACACACACACACACACACACACACACACACACACACACACACACACACACACACACACACACACACACACACACACACACACACACGCATGCACACGCACGCACACGCACACGCACACGCGCACGCGCACGCACGCACACACGCACACGCACACACACACACACACACACACACACACACATCCTCACACATATTATTTCAATGAGAATCAAATATATTTCTAGTTTTTAATACCAATGATCATATATCAATCAAAATGTATCCAAGTGATGCAACAGATCTCTAATGTGAATAAAAAATAAGACTTTCTCTAATTTAGCTAATTAAAGTGAAGTATTATCTTCCTCCTAGAATGATTTGAAGCATTTTATCTCCACATCTAACACAATTGGGTGAAGCTACAATATGCTCTTGTGTTGGCATGGTGTATCAAATGTGCCAGGCTCTTCTCTCCTTCTTGCACATACAATAAACGATAACCGCAATGTAGATTAAATACCACTAGATTATAATTAACAAAGATAGTATAAGACTATTCCTAGACCACTTGGTAAGAGCTATGTAACCTTGATGTATGGTTATGAAGCGACCCAAGTCCTTGCTTTTATATCATTTTCAACCCATAGGTATTTTATTCGTGTGACATCATTTATACTTGTGGTTTTGGTCGGAGGTAGCCAAGTGAACATGAAAACATTGAATATAACCTATGTGTGAGATCTCAATAAATAGGGAAAACACAATGCATATATTGTGATTAAACTCAATACACTCAATGACTCTAGCTAGAGTCCTTCTTATAATAGTATGGTGAGTAATTGTCTAAAAAGTACATTATGGATACTTTTGATACTTAGAAGCCAGATAATAGCCAATATTTGGAGTAGGCATTTGCAAAAGTCAAGCAAAGACTTAAGAAGGAGAGATATTCACAATTTAAAAACCATTTTCTAAACATATCATAAAGAATATCTCTAAAACACTTGAGGCAAGTGATTGTAAGGGGATACCAACCAAATATATCTCTTGAAAAAAGAAGTTCATATCATTGTACTTTCTAAAGTATATCCTTATACACAACATTTAGCATTAGCCACATTCAAACATATCTCCACATTTATAGTGTATTGTGTTTTTTTACTCAAATAGGGATTTTATGGAACAACCCGATTATCAAGAACATTACCTTTGGTGGTCACTTCCATCATCCCTCCTTCTATAGATAGGATAGGTAGTGTTGTAACAATTGTCATATACATGAGCTTTCGAGGAAAATTTTTAGTACATCAACCGTCATGCATGCAAGGGGATTCTATTATAAGGACCATAAGTATTGTACTTTTTAATTGTCTTAAATAAATCCGAAAAGGTTACTTTGTCATGCAACTCAGCACAAACCAACCGATCCAAAGCTAGCAAAGTAAAGGAATGTGGCAACTCTCTCTTTTGAAACTCAATCACATGAACATAGCATGTGAACTTTTCAAACAATTATTTCTTCAATAATGTATACGTCATATTAATATGCTTTTTATGGAACACTCAAGCAGTCAAATTAGGATGATAATGAGCACTCTGTCTAGGCAACAATACATGTCATTATTATAAAAAGATCATGTTTCCCTTGTTTTGGACTATGGCCATGGCATCTTGATATAGTTGATACATATGTCTTGAACCACTAGTAAAAGACTATGGTAAAACCACTCTTTTACCCATAGAGTTACTAGCTAATTAGATAACCTTGGCTTCTTTTGATGTTGAATATTAGGTAGGAGAGAACATATATGGTGATGAATTAAGCCATGTAATTTGAAAGTATAAGCATTAGCAACACCACATAAAAGCCCATCATCAACATTTTCATCAAGCGATATAAATGCAAGATTACTGTTATAAGCTCATGTATTATTTTTAAACTCTCTACTTTGGGGATGCACACCATCCAATAATTGTGCAAGCATTGTGATGGACATTGCAATAGTGGTAATACCACTTTTCCATTTTGATAATGTTTACCAAATAAAACTTAATGTTGCATCTCCACTGTTTGGTTGACTATCACTCATATACCTTAGAATGACTCCTAATGGAATGCATATCTCAATCTTGAAACAACAACATTGTAGTTGTAGTATGAATATCCATTGTGGCTAGAGTATATAGAATGGAGAAAAATCCTCCATTTTTGTGATTAAAAATGGGAACACTATTAATATGTGAGTCACCAATCATTGGATTTTCTAGACTTTGATCCTTTTGAGCATTGATACTATCCATTAATACTAAAGGTTCATGCATAAGAACAAATTAGCTCAATATTTCTAGTAGAAATTTCAATATGAGAAGACATATTTTGAATAATAGAAGGCATCATATCAACTGATGCATTATGTCTGATTAGATAGGCTTCTCTTCTTTGTCAAATTTTATGTTAACCAACTTTTGGTAGAGAAGACATATTTTGAACAACTAAAGGTATCATATTTAGCAATCTATCATGTCCCACCAAAAGAGATTCATTTACTCTATGGTATATAGAAAAATGCATGTTCTATTTGCAATTAGAACATTTGAGTCCTAAGTCTAGCTATTGGTCTTCCTTTATACCTAGTAGACTTGCATATGATCACATAGGACATTGTCACTCCTAATTAAAGGAAATTTGATGTCAAGTGATAATTAGGTAATTGAGTAAATAATAATTGATAACATCAAGAAATGATAAAATTTGTATTTTCTTTGAAGAGAAACACCATATTAGAGAATTTGGGAATTTTCCAAATCCTACTTTCAAATAAGTGGTAAAGATTTGACCATGTGGCTAGATCTTGATCCATGTATGAAAGTGTGACTTGGTAATGTAGCCTATATTGTATTTAGAGTAGAAGATTATTCCACCTTCAAGGGAACAAAATTTGACCATATGGAAAAATATTAACTATATTGGAAATTCCCCAGCTATATGGAAATTCCCAAATTCTCTAATATATTATTGAGATAATAAATTATAACACTCTCTATACACTATATGCTATTATCATCAAAACTCAATTTCAATATGAGAGAGAGAGAGAGAGAGAATTAATATCTAAGTCTCAAGTTACCTAACACACACACACACACGTGTGTGTGTGTGTGTGCGTGTGTGTGTGTGTGTGTAGAGAGAGAGAGAGAGAGAGAGAGAGAGAGAGAGAGAGAGAGAGAGAGAGAGAGAGAGAGAGAGAGAGAGAGAGAGAGAGAGAGAGAGAGAGAGAGATCCTTTTGGCCTATGTAACCTTGTGCTTACCCCAATCTTTGGGCTCCTAAAAGCATTGACTTGAACCCTTTTTCTCTATGTAACTCTAGAGTAGTTTGGTTACCTATTAAAGACCATCTATTAAGGCCTATATTAGGCATTTAAGGGATTTGTCGCTATTACAGCCCAAAAGGAAGCCCAAGCAAGCCCAAGATAGAAAGGCCCCAAAAAGTCAGAAATGGAAGACATCCCAAAGGCAAGAAAAGCAAAAAACAAAAGGCAAGCTCATAAAAATGTAGAAAAAGCCTTAATGCAAAAGGAAGTGCACAATAATGATGCATCGAATATTCTAGCAAAGAAAGCACTAGACCAATTGTAATTCATTTTGTAAAAGAGTGCCAGGTTCCCTCCTGTGAAATTTGTAAATATAGATGGGCATATGCAAAGGAACTGTGAAAAGAGGGAAGAAATAAGGAAAGAAAACCTTGCCTAAAATGGCCAATCATGTAAAAAAGGGATGGGTATCCAAAGAGAAGGATGGCATGTATAAAAAGAAAAAAGGGAATGGAGAAGATCATTCTTGTGTGTAGCAAAAACTAGCTATGTTCTTCTCTTCTTCTTCTTCTTATTCTTGCTTGCTTGAGCTTGTGCTTGAGAGAGGGAGTGAGTGTGTGAGGGTGAGGGACTGTGATGGAGAAGCTCTCCATCTTCTCCTCTCTTCTTCTTCTTATCTTCTCTTCTCGTGTCTCGCAATGCGGCAATGGAGCATAGAGCTTAAGGATCAAGCTTGCACCTTGGATCATGGAGCTACCGGAGTGCCTGAGGAAGGAGGCAACTCGATTGAGCATGGAGGTAAGCTCACTACCCTACCCCCAAACGGATCCATGGTGGGTTCGTCACACTTGGTATTAGCACAAAATCCACGGTGGGTACGCACTGGCCCCTGGGAGGTTGAGCTTGGTCTAAGAAAAACAGCCCTTGTGAGGAAGTCAAAGGCTTCTATGCTAAAAGATGAGATCGAACGGATGTATGCCAACAAGAAGCATCTCCTAATATATCACGCAATGCTAGAATAAAAAAGAAGGAAAATATAGCAAACCAAGGTGGATCTACTCAAAGGTAGTGAAAAGCCCCCTGGGATGGTGCTGTCGAGGACCTAGACTGGCGCATCGATGAGGTTACTAGCAACCTCGCATGGAACCGTGCTGACTTGAAAAATCTTAATGCTAGAATTTGAGGAATGGTGCAACCACCTCATTGAAGTGGGAGATTGGGATACCCTAGAGTATGAGAGCACCCTCAAGAGAGGGATTGCTAGGGATTATGGTGCGGAGATTGTGGCCAGCGCCATGCTGAGTTTAGCATCCCAAAAGGCCAACATGCCCCCCCCCCCCCCCCCCCAAACTCAGAAATAGGTGACCATGCCAACCTCGACCTCCCCCCATCTCACTCAGCCAGGTTTGAGCTCAAGTGATGATTTTTTCAATGACTCTATAGGGGACTCTATGGAGTCAAGTGATGAAGATGGGCCAATTGCCCCTACTTTTTCCAAGAAGGCCACAAGGGCCATGGTCATGCTCAGATGGGTTGAGGCCCAAACAGAAATGAAGATGAAGATGTAGGTCCGCACGGAGCCGAGTTCGAGCTTGCATGGAGGTGACCCCCAACATGGCACAAAGCCGGGTTTGAGCTCTCATGACCACTCCTTTGGCAATGTCGTCCTCCCGCCCCAACCTTCTTGACAAGGCCGGGCATGTGGTTATGAGGTCCATGATAAAATAACTCTTACTCATAATGCAAAGGACGAACAAGACTCCTTGAGACAGGGGGTAAACCAATGGCCCCCGATCGCGACGCAATCGCTTGAGAAGACTCCTTGAGCCGGGAGGATAAATGAATGGCCAAATCATTTTACAAGCCTCATGGAGTCTCCTTGAGCTGGGAGAATAAACAAATAGCCAACACTCAAAGTCAGACCCGAGAAGACTCCTTAATCCGGGAGGAAAAAGAAACGGCCAACATTCGAATGCAAACTTGAGAAGACTCCTTACACTAGGAGAATAAAGAAACGGGCAACCTCCATGCCAATGAAGGGTGCCCCCATTGAAGATCCAAAGGATGAAGAACTCCTTGAGTTAGGAGTCTAAACAAACGCTCAACCCTGAGACTGCAAAACTTCATAGTCGCACAGCAGAAGACTCACAACAGAGCCATGAGACTAAAGAAATGGCCATCCCCCATGCAAATGACAACTCCTTGTGCCAGGAGAATAAAGCAACGGCCCTTCAGTAGGAGACATGATAGACGAAACAAAGCCAAGCTCCAAGAAGCAAAAGAAGATCAAAGTGTAGGCAAAACCTGTGAACCTAACGCCCTGTCGTGAGGTGAAGGATAAGACTCCCAAGTCGACTCCCAAACCTCAATCTGAGTCCACAAACTAGGAGAAAGAAAGTGACATTTGCTACGCAAGTGACCATCAACTCCTATGAGTGCAATGATGAGATAACTCTCTATACCCAAATGGTTGAATTCGAGGGACCGAGCCCTCACACAGCAAAGCAAAGACAACTACTAGGGTGCCTCTTGTGTGAACCAATCATCATGATGATTGGGTATTTGTGAATGGATCCCAAGTGGCTGAGTTACACGTCAACCCAGAGTCCGTGCTCACCATGAAGGTGAATTTCAAGGAGATCCCTTTGCATAAAAGGCCTACTCGTGCATTCAAGCCCATTCCAGTCTCTGGACTAAAGGGGTGTAATCTTCTTAGTGAGATCAAGGTAGTTGGTTGGCTGCATGATCAAACCAAGTTGGTTCAAAGGAGGCTTCACCCTCCAAGTCATTCACGCTTGATACAACTCATCATGGAGCGAGACAGGTTGGAATGAGCTAGGTGTGAAGACTTAGCTCACGCATGCATCTCGAAGACAAATCTGGACATGCCAAGGTCCCAAAGCGATGTGTGTGAACTTGTGATGGGGCACAATGCCAATCCACTCCCAACCTCTTGTGCCTTCAAGTATAATATGGCCGTTGAGGGCCAATTCACAGTTGTCATGGCGCAGGCTATGGCCCATGCCATGCAAGCTAGGCAGTTTGATGCTATGCATTTGAATCTCCTACTTGCACCCCGTGCCTCAACACAAGAGCTAGCCATCAAGGGCCTTACAATACATGTAGGCAAAACATGGAAAGATTTGCCTAAGGGTTTCCTACCAAACTTGGTTCTAATAATGGTGTATCTAGGTGACAAAGGCCCAATTGTTTTGATAGTAGGGAAGATGAACCTTGCATTGCAGGCATGACGATTTGATGCAACCTGTCAAGTTGCCATGCTTTGTCTAGGTGTTCCACCTACCCAGTCCGTGCAAGATGAGCTCCCACCTCACCTTTTGGCATCCAAGTGTGCCTCAATGCGAGGCAGGTGCTTGATGTGGGAGAAATGGTTCTTTCGCGATGCGCTAGGCGACATGTAGCAACATCGCATGTTCCTTGGCATGTTCCTATTCCAAGTGCTCCCATTCCTTGAAGGTCCAAGCAAATGAAGATGGATGGCATGGCATGCTAGAATCATGCCTTTTGCGCAAAGAGACATGCCACCTTCACAAGATGGTGGTATGGGCTCTTCTTCAAGAAGACATCTCAAAGTGCCAACATGAAGATTTGGGCAACTAAGGCCCGAATCTTTTCAAGGGGAGGTGCGACCTCAAAGCGCACCCCTTGGAAGATAATGAGACATGCAGCTACCCTGCGGTGTTCAAATGCTGTCTCATGCAGGTGGAGAGATGTGATCACTCCAACATGGCCAAATGATCTCTCTTACCTTGAACATGGGTTCACAAATCTAACCAATTGGGCCATACTTCGTAGGGTGCCATCTCCTAGACCCTGCCTTCATGGCGTGGCATGCTCTCCTTTGAGCTTCGCACCTTGCCCCCAAGTCTGGCATGGTCAACACACTCATATTGCCAGGACCTCATGTTAGGGGAAGTGCGCATGACTTGCCTTAACCAAGTTAACCTCCACTCTGTGCTTGTAAATTGGTCAGTAGATGGATGGATTGAAGTGCACACTAAAAATTTCATCCTAGTCAATGTCCCTAGGCCACTCCACACATGTAATTGAGTCAGTGGGTGGTTACCTTACTTGTAGTTTGCAAAATACCATGTTACACACTTGTAATCGAGTTAGTAGGCATGGCACCTAGCGGGTAGTTAGACCCTGGCCAACTTGATAGTGAATCGACAAAGACCCTTGTAATTTTGGAGTCTTTGTGTATGAGGGATGTGAGCCGCTCAAGTCCTCACCCACGGTGTCAAGTCGTGTTAGAAAGCAGGCTGATAGCACCAACCCTTGCATGTGAACCTTGTGCCTTGCACCTTGTAAAAAGCTTATGTGCCTTCATGCCATCATGCAATCTAGCTTTGGGTCCTCAAGAGGGGCTCTCCATCTTTAGCCCCCTCTCACTTGCTGTATCCTCGTGTCATGTCATGATACACTTCCGCAAGCTTGTGAGCACGCCAAGTGGTGGGTTATACTCCATGAGGTGGGCTTCACGGGGTGGGTCTCCCCTACCCCCAAACGGTGGGTTCGTCACATACTGACCAACATAGTAGGATAAAGCATGCAAGCAAACTAGTGGAGGACATATTGGTGCACTTGGTAGCCAAAAGAAGACTAAGAAGGATCTTATAAGGCAAGTGGCTAGGTTTACTTGATCTCAAAGGATAGATAGATGTAGGAAAGAGGTAGAATTACGCCAAAACTATCCCAATCCAACTTTACCCCTTTTGAACTTCTCTTCAAACAACTATGGGAAAAAATTTCAATAGAGAAGGGTGATATTTCCTTAGCAACCTTGCTTCTAACTCTAGGAATAACATTTTGAACTAGAAGCCAAATAAAGATACCAATCATCATGAGGAAAGTGGACAAATATAGAGTGGGTGATGAACCATACAGCTTCATTGAGAAGTTTGAACAAGTATGTGAGGTGAATAAGCTCATGGATGCTAACAAGAGAGCACAATCTTTCACGTTATGTTTGGGTGAAAAAGGTCAAACTTGGCTTACTAGCCTGGACAACTCTGAGAAGAGTGATTTTGACGTGCCCAAGAACTTATTCATCAAGTGCTTTTTGAAAGCAACATATGCTGATGAGTCAAGATCATGAATGTGAGCTAAAGGGATAAGAAAGGAATACGAGACTCTATCATGCACATGCAAAGTCTCTACAAAAGAATCCTTGTTGTTGAAATATGCATGTTGAGAGTTGTATCTACAATCTCCATTAATGGCATAAAAAATGAAGAGTTATATAAAGCCCTAGTGAGCAATTTAAGCTTGCAAAGAGAAGTATTGGGTAATGCATTTGATGAAGCCATACAAGTTGACAAATCACTGAATGAAAGGAATGACAAAACAATCCAATTGGCAAGCATTATCACAATTCACACCAAAAAGTTGCCTATTCATAATGAACAAGCTATGTCCAAAGCACACAAAAAAGGAAAAGGAGTGGACTTTACACAAAAATGTTGAATCTTAAGCTAGAATTAGTCACTCTTGAAGAAGCCTTGAGACAACCCACAAGTCCCAAATTTCAATGCATGCACAGTAGGGGAAATCACCTTCAAATAGAGTGCTCCCAAATATGACCAAAGTCTTGCACTAGTTGTGGGAAACTAGGGTATGAAGCTACCCAATGTCAATTGCCATGAAGACTTCCTTATCCACTACCTTACCAACAGCTCTATTTTATTGAAAAATATTTTTATATGAATGGGGATCTCAATTAGCTCTTCCAATACTGAATGATGAGGGACCAATAGCATCTAGGGCGATTGGTATACTAGATCCCCTATGCCGATCATAATGCTTCCACAAAGAAAAGCTTCCATCCATTACATACAAGAGCCATATCTAAACCCTTACATCTCGTATAATGAAGATGGCAGCCCAGTTCTCATGGACTACATGTCGATTCTAATTATGGCATTAGGTAGAGGAAGGGTTTGAGGGTCTAGAGGATTACAATCTAAAGAACTTGTACCATGTTGGAGTTGTGGCCAACCTGGACACATCTCCTCTTCATGGCACTTGGTTGATAGATTTAGTGGCTTCTTTCATGTGACCCCTCATAGATAGTAGTTTCACTCCTACCGCAATTTAACTAGATCTGTCTAGTACATGATTGGTGATATCCAACTACAGTTTGGTTTAGGTACATGTTTACTCTTCATGATGTACATCATGTACCAGCTCTCACGAAGAGCCTTATCTCTATTGGCACCTTGGATGATGCAAGTTATCTAGTTTGTTTTAGTGATTCCTCATGGAAGATTACCTGTGAGAATCTTGTCATTGCACGTGATGCTAAGTCCAACACTCTCTATCACTTGCTTGTATCTGGGTCAATTGACCATATTTTGATAGTGGATGTAGTTCCACATGTATCTTTGTGGCATTGTCGCCTTGGGAATATGTCCTTGAAAGGAATGAAAATGCTTACTCATTTGCAATATTTTCCAACCCTCAAGCAGAGTAATGACATAATTAGAACAAGGGTACAAGATGGTAGAGGTGATGGTTTTGTCTCTAATGTTTGCTGTAATTAAGTTTCATCCTTATTTTCTCCCTAGGCCATTCACAGTGATCACAATAGAAGAGAATTTTCCCTATGCCTTACAACACATGGATGTTTTAGCTAGAATTGCTAAGTGGATGATACAACTCCAAGAGTTTGACTACACCTTCAAGGTGGAGGACTCTACTCAGGCGTGCTTAGTTGATTTATTGACCCATAGATGCCATCAAAAGAAGGAAAAATAGAAGGGAAAGGTAAAAGAGGAGACACCTCCTCTTAAGGCCTTGATCCCTCACATCAACAAGCAAATCATAAGCTCTAGTACCTTTACCCAAAGAAAAATCATCTAGCTCAATGCGTCGGCGTGAGCAAGCCCTCCTCTTTTTATTGACGTGTGTCTTTGAAGCGTTAAAAGACTTTGCCTCTTCTTCCATGTTTTTAACCTCCTCTAGTGGTATAGGCTCCATCCTCTCAATTATATGGGCTTTCTTGTGTTAGAATATCAAGCTCCCATTACTCTCCTGTCAGTATGTATGACCAACATTAGCTGTGTCCAGCTGTATCAGCAAAAGTGTGGGACATTAAATAAGTCAGTGGTCTTAGACCCAATGTGAATGGTCCTACGGACCTTAGTACTATTGTATACACTTATGTTATGTTAGTAGTCTATAAAAAATAATGAAAGATGATGAACGACTTGTAGGTCAGGTTGCTGCTCCATTACATTGTCTCTCTCCCTCTCTCTTTTAACATGGTATCAGAGCACCCATGACTGGGCTCTGTGGAGTGCGTGCAGGAAGAAGATCTAAAGACTAACCTGCCAAGGTTGAAAAGAGAAGAAGGACTGTCTGCCATTGTCTTTCTAAAGGTATGCATTAGTTTATAAGGTCTCCATTTGCTCAAGTATTGGTTGAGGATTGTCTGGCTCTTGTCTGGAGCATTTGGAGGTGCCATTGATCACATTAGAGAGGGCATTAATCAGTATGAAGATCAAATGCTGTTGCTGTATACTCTTGGGCAGTCTGCGTGATTGCGCCAGCTGACATAATGAATCTCCATGGCTTCTTGTGAAGGCAATGATCAGTAATTAAGTCATCTACAACTTGGTTGCACTCTTTGGAAGGCACTTTATCACCCTGGCATGCTGGTACATGAGCCTGAGCTCATCTAGGAGTTCTGCAAACTAATTATGAACCTAGAACAAAAGCCTAAACTACTGTATACAGAGTATACATAGCATATGCAACACATTGGCAAGAGCTTTGAGCTCCTTGGCATGCCCAAAAGGACCTATTGGAGCACATACATGCTATGTAAACATATGTATTGGATATTATGCTTGAAAACTAAAGGTTGTTTACAAAAATACTCAAATTTGGGAGTATTTACTTGGCTGAAAACTGTCATTCACTGTCTACAACATATACTCATTGACTTGAAGAAATACATGCCTTTCGTTACCTCCAGGGAGTTGTATGGTACGGGATATGATTGTTGAATGCTATAAGCATTGAGATGAGCATTGAAGGCTCTTAAAAACTAAAATCTAAATCATAGAACAAATGCTTTGATAGTGTGTGGTCATAAATAGTCCATGTACTTTTTGACATTACTTCTTGAAGACAAAGAGACTGTGAATGCCCGTATGGTTATGTATTGATCCCTACACACAGTGGCATATGTATGAAGTGGCTTGAGGATCTCTTGGGCTGAAATACATCTTGATTTGAAATTTTATTGGCTATATACAATTTGTGAGCAGATTTATGTCACTTGTACTTGTGAGATATGCACTGTTTTGTGCCTGTATGACTATGTCTAGCTTCCTATATATAGTAGCAAATGTCTCGAAAGTTTGGAGCATGTATGACATGATTTAAAGTGGTTTTTTGATAGTAAAATCACTGCTGGTTATTGAAAAATTTCAGGTTTCAAACTGCGTATTCTCTTCACTGCAGTAAGCTTCCATGACACAGAGTTACAGTATTTGCAAAGTCTATGTACTAAATGATGCACCTATGGGTTATACCACATGTTTGTGGATGTTTTTGAGGTTGTAAAGGGCTAAAATTCCCTAGTTTTTTGTAGAGAATAGCTGCAGAAAAGTGTCATAAACAGTCAAGGACTGAAGTTGGTCAGACTGACTTGTTGGCTTGCGGGAAGTCAGGCAGTGTTGACATCATGGCAAATGTAGAAAGAACAGACAACATAACCTTGATTGTGGGGGAAATGCTTGACAGTAATAATTATGCTATATGGAAGTTCCACATGGAGAACTTCTTAATAGGGAAAGGCTACTGGGAGTTGGTGACTGGAGCAGAAGCTAAACTTGAGCTCCCAGATTGACCTACGACTGATCAGAGATGATTACACCGAGCTTGGACAAAAAGAGCTCATAGGGTGTTGCACTACCTGTCTCTATGCATATCAGATGCCATGGTAATGCAAATAATGAATTGCAGCTCTCCTAAGAATGCATGGGACATTTTGGTCAAGTACTATGGCACAACCACAAGTGCCAGAAAGATACAGTTGAAGCAGAAATTCAACAACATGGAGAGAAAGAGCAGATCCATACAAGATTATGTCACGGAGATCAAGACTATTCCAGATTAGCTGGCATCTGTTGGTTCATAGGTTGAAGATGAAGACATGGTTGCTGTGACTTTGAATGGCTTGGGGCCTGAGTATAAGTCTTTTGACACTTCTATGTCTGTGCGGGCTGAAATGCCTGATTTCAATGAGCTGGTTGCATTGCTTATCCATGAAGAGGTTAAGCTTGGCTTGGCTACAGGATCTAGTAAAAACAAGGATGCAGTTTTCTATTCCAATTAGCATGGCCATGGTAGCCATGGTAGAGGCTATGGATCTGGTAGAGGAGGCCAGCATAATGTATCCTATGGCAATAACAACCAGCAGGTATCAAACACAAGAGGTGGTGGAAACTTTAGAGGCAGGGGGAGATCTAGGCCTAGAGGCAGAGGCTCCTAGCAATAGCAGCCTCCACCTGACAATCCGAATAAGGATAAGGATTGTCATTACTGCGGGAAGTATGGTCATATTGCCAAGGATTGCTGGAAGAAGTAGGGCAATCAGAAAGGCAAACAACATGGACACTTTGCTACGTCTAGTCAGGCAGATGATACTTCAGGAGATAGATTGTTTGCCATGCAGTATGTAAAATACAGAGTTGCTGAAAAATCCACTAATGATGCAGTTTGGTATATTGATTTAGGGGCATCGAACCACATGACCCCTCACAGTGATTGGTTTACTGATACGGTGGCTGAAAAACATGGCTATGTTTGTACAGGTGATGACACGCAGCATAGCATTGAACATAAAGGCAAAGTACCTCTTGTGGTTCATGATGGCAGAAAGAAAAATTTGCATGATGTATTGCATGTTCCTTTGATTACGAAGAACTTACTGTTTGTCATTCAGATGATGGAGCAAAACTTGCAGGTTAGATTCAATAAGCATGGCTACTTTATTGAAGAGTTTGGCAATGGATGCAAGTTGATAGCTTGCGGTCACAGGAATGGCAAAATGTTTACTCTTGATGCTACTTTGCCAGAGCTAAATTCAGCTATGTTTGCCCATGGTTTTGGCACTATCAGAGATTTGGAAATCTAGCATAAGAGAGTGGGGCATGTAAATTTGCAAAGGCTGCAAATTATGCAAAAAAAATAGCTCGTTACAGGTTTACCCAAGTTTCAATACTTAGATATTGGTCATGTTTGCCATGCTTGCCAGTTTGGTAAGCAATCCAAGTTGCCATTTGTTAGGCATGTAAGGCAGAGTACACGTCCATTGCAGTTAGTGCACTCTGATGTTTGGGGGCCAACCCATAATGTATCTATGGGAGGCTCAAAGTATTATGTGACATTAATTGATGTTACAGTCGCTATACTTGGGTTTACATTCTGAAGACAAAGAATGAGGTGTTTGCTATTTTTTAGCAGTTTAAAAAGCAAGTTGAAAAGGAATTTGACTACTATATCTCTTGTTTGGGATCAGATAGCAGTGGGGAGTATGTGTCAAATGAGTTTGACAACTTTCTAGCTGAAAATGGCATATGGAGTCAGCTTACCTACAGCTACACTCCTCAGCAGAATGGGGTAGCTGAAAGAAAGAATAGGGTCTTGATGGAAGTTGCTTGTGCCATGATGAATGAGAAGAACATGCCGCTCTATTATTGGGCTGAGGCTGTTATGACAGCCATGTATATCTTGAATCGGACTCCCATTGCAGATATTCATGAGATGACACCGTTTGAGAAGCTGTATGGCTATAAGCTAGATGTAAGTCACATGAAAGTCTTTGGCTGTCTTGCTTATGTACACATTCCATATGAGAAAAGAAAAAAGCTGGATCCAAAAGCGGATAAGTGTATTTTCATTGGATATTCGCAGGAGAAGAAGGCATACAAATGCTATGATCCCTCTACCAGGGAGACTTTGGTGAGCAGGGATGTCATTTTTGATGAGATGGATTCTTGGTATGTATCACCAGCTATAGTGCCATCGGATATGTCTTCCACTCATGTATCTACATTTGATTTATAGTAGAGCACTGCTATGACAAGACCTAATAGTCAGACAGTATCTCCATGGATAGGGAGATTAAGGAGCTCACCATTCACTGACACCAGTATGTCAGTGAGGGGGAGATATGATGTCTTGGATAGCAAAGGAAAAGAGAAAGCTACTGAGGATGCATCTGGTATGATGACACCTGGTAGAATGTCTTCTGGATATGAGTCTGCTGACACTTTAGACAGTGAACTTGGTATTCCGACTGTCTATACGCATGGCACATTCCGCCTCATGAGAGAGGGGAATCGAGCAGTGCACCACAGCCTAGATGCTCACAAAGGGTCAGATACCCTATTGACAGGTTGACGTACATTGGCTACTCTGCAAAGCATTATGCTTACATGACAAAAGTGATGGAGATCAAAGAACCATGTACATATGATGAAGTAGTGAAAGATGAGAACTGGTGGGCAGCTATGGATGAAGAAATGAATGCCTTGGCTGCCACTGCCTGAAGAGAAAAAGACCATTGGTTGCAAATGGGTCCACAAAATCAAATGTAAGTCGGATGGCAGTGTGGAAAGGTACAAAGCTAGGCTGGTTGCTAAGGGGTATGCCCAACAGTATGGACTTGATTATAAGGAAACATTCAGCCCTGTTGCCAAGATGGCAACCATACGCACTGTGATTGCTTTGGTTGTTGCTAAAGGCTAGAAATCGTAGCAGATGGAAGTTAAGAATGCATTTCTTAATGGTGACTTAGCAAAGGATGTTTATATGGTTCAGCTTGAAGGGTATGTTCACCCTCATTTTCAGCATTATGTATGTAAGCTGAAAAAAGTATTGTATGGGCTGAAGCAGGTTCAGAGAGCCTGGCATGCAAGAATAAGTAATTACTTACAGAGCTTGAGATTTGTTGTTGGTAGGGCTGATCACAGTTTGTTTACAAAAAAGACAGACAAAGGCTTGGTAGTGCTGGTTATCTATGTTGATGACCTGATAATCACAAGTGATGATGATTTGGAGATACAGCATGTTATGCAAATGTTGAAATCTGAATTTGACATGAAAGATCTAGGTGAATTAAAGTATTTTTTGGGTATTGAGGTGATCAAGGCTGTAAATGGTTTATGGCTGATGCAGAAACATTATGCCATGGAAATGCTAAAGAAATATGGCATGGCTGATTGTAAACCATTGGATACACCTCTTGATCAGAATGTCAAGTTGGACATTAGCACTGGAGCTGAAATTCAGGATGTAACTATGTACAGGCAGATGGTTGGAAGTCTGATCTACTTGACCCCATCACTAGGCCAGACTTGAGTTATGTAGTTGGGCTCATAAGTCAGTTTATGCAGAAGCCCAGGAAGCCACATTTGGATGCTGTTAGGCGGATTATGAGATATGTTAAGTCCACTGTAGATTATGGATTGTTCTATGTGAGAGATAAGCCCTTGAAACTGGTTGGATACATAGATGCGGATTGGGCAGGATGCTCATATGATCACAGATCTATGAGTGGTTATGCTTTTGGCTTTGGAAGTGGCATGATCAGCTGGAGCAGCAAGAAGCAACCAATGGTTGCATTGTCTAGTATTGAGGCAGAGTACAGGGGTGCTGCATTGGCAGCATGCAAGATTTCATGGCTGCTCAAGCTTATGGTTGATTTGGATATTTAGGTGGATGCTCCAGTGACCTTATTATGCGACAATCTCAATAGTGTACTCCTGGCAACAAATCTAGTATACCATGCTAGGACAAAACATATAGAGGTACACTACCATTTTATCAAAGAGATGGTTCTTGCAGGGAGAGTAGATCTTATGCATGTGAAGACTAATGAACATATTGCAGATATCTTTACCAAGTCTTTGGGTAAAGATAAGTTTAGTAGTTTTAAATAGCTACTTGGAGTTCATCAGATGATTTGAGCTTGAGGGGGAGTGTTAGAATATCAAGCTCCCATTACTCTCCTGTCAGTATGTATGACCGACATTAGCTGTGTCTAGCTGTATCAGCAAGTGTGGGACATTAAATAATTCAGTGGTCTTAGACCCAATGTGAATGGTCCTACGAACCTTAGTACTATTGTATACACTTATGTTATGTTAATAGTCTATAAAAAATAATGGAAGATGATGAACGACCTGTAGGTTAGGTTGCTGCTCCATTACATTGTCTCTCTCCCTCTCTCTCTTTTAACATCTTCACCGGCATTGCTTCAACCTATGCTACTCTAGCCTTCCCTTTGACATCACTCTCATCCAAATTGATCATCCTGTCGCCGTCATGATTCTCTAGCAGCTTGATAGGCAAGGGCAGCATCTCTGCAAATATTCGAGGATGCTGGAGAACTTAAACCGGTGGTGGAGGCCCTGGATTTGATGGAACAAGCCTCTCCCTAGGTGGTGTCACTTGTTGTCCCCTCCTTCTTGGTTGGAACCCATTTCCTAGCAGACACCTAGGATGAGGGCAAAAGTACATACCATGGCTAGTCTCCCCACAATTATAGTAAACACATTCTCTTTCTTGTCTCTTTGGGCCCCAATTGCCTTCATTTGCGAGGGGAGGGGGCCGTACTCCTTGCACTAAATTCAACGAAAGGCTTTCAAGTTGATTAGTAATGCATTGTAGGAGCTCTTGTTGTGGCATTTCTGGTTCGGGTGGGACCTTTGCTATTTCTCTAGACCTTGGCATAGTTGGTAAAACCTATATGGGCTCAGTCCCCCCCTTCAACTAGGCTTGATACTTCAATTTCCCATCTTTCTCCCTAGCATAAGTGGCTGATTCTTCATAGGATATGGAAAACTTGCCTTTGACCTTCTTCCTTAGCAGAGGGTAGAGTTCGGCCAGAAAATAATCTTTATTAAGGCAATCAGGTACTCTCTCTCCCCCTTGATTAATGAGGTTGTCCATTTATCCCACAATTTTATAAACATGCCTTCATATGCTTGGTACTCCCCTAGTAAGGTTTGGTGAAGATCTAGGAGTTGTCTCCAAAGATCTTTAGGAGGCTTTGTATCTTGGTACTCGTGCAAGAATGATGTCTTAAGATCCTCCCAATTACCCCTTATAGCCTTTAGGAGTGCTTGATACCACACTCGAGCATCACCCTTTAGAACTAAAGAGAAGGTCCATACTTTGATTGCTTCATCATCCCGAACTGTGACTGGAAATGCCATTTCTAAGTCATCTAGAAAGTCTAGAGCTTTCTCCCCTTTGTGCCCAAAAAAGCTTGGAAAATCCATGATAGGAAGATGTTGATCTAGCTCAATATAAAACAAAGATAAACACGTCTAGGCCCAAGTCATAGCTTATTAAGGGTAGAATAAATGGATTCACAGATTCATTAATCTTAGAAAGACAACAAAGGCCCAATAAGTCCCTTATGATATTTTGGAACCTGAGCTTTGTGCTAGCTATTATGTGCTCAATCTGCCTAGCAAGAAGACGGATAGGTCCGTACAAATTTCTATGGTTCATGGGATGCACTTAGAGTAGAATGAATATGTGCACGTTAAAGGAGATGTTATAATCCAAAATAGGGAATATTATAGGGTCAAGAGACAACAAGATCTCTCTCAACCTCTCAGCTCCGAAATAGAAGACCAATGTATCTTCCTACTAATGCACACATCCATTCTAATGTTTTGAACCGATTGAAAGTTGTAGAAAATAGGATTATTCATTTGTGCATTACTACAAATTTCCATTACAAACTTTTCATGAGGCGTGTTGTTGAAGCTTTGGCCTCTTAGATCCCACCATTCAAGAGATACAAAGGATTTGCTCACCAGTGATTAGCCTAGCTTTGTTGTGACCATCATCAATCTTATAAAGTTCATAGGATTTGATAACTACCTTCTCAATTACTTTGAGCCTTATTGCTAGTAGTAGTTGAAGTGCATCACCATATGTAGCCTCTCGCCAATGCCGCACACCATTGATGTGTAACTCCCCCTCCAAAAACTTTTAAATCCCCGAATTTGAAAGTCCATTCGCCACTTGAAGACGAGGCTTCTTAGGGAGTGTCTTTATATTAGACACAAAGTACTCAACACAATCCCTTGACCTAGAGACTTGATGAGAGCAAGATTTTTCTTGAAGTAAAGAAGTGTGTGTGTAATTAACTTGCTTAACCCGCATACATGCCATTTGTCGATAAAGATTATTCTTCTC
This sequence comes from Lygodium microphyllum, assembly GCF_053477565.2. Lineage (NCBI taxonomy): Eukaryota > Viridiplantae > Streptophyta > Polypodiopsida > Schizaeales > Lygodiaceae > Lygodium > Lygodium microphyllum. The sequence goes on along the minus strand of NC_141156.1, from coordinate 30,751,230 downwards.
TTGAGCTTCTTTTGGAGATCATGGTGTTACTCTTGAGCAATGAATCCCTTGAATAAGGTTTGATGAATATTCTTCCTTAGTGATTCCTTGAAGAAGATGACAACTCCTTAGATGTTTCTTCCTTTATAGAAATTGTAGAGCGTAGCTTGAGAAGTACTTAGTGGGGATACCAAAATGAGAGCTAAAAAGATGAGTGGGTTACCTCTTACCCACCCAGCCTCCAATCCTCACTAAGAGAGCTAAAGAAGGGCACCACACCTAGCCAAAGGGAGAATGGGCTAGAACATTCATTTCCTAAGTGAATGTAAAGAACCAAAACACAACTTCACAAGAGAGAATTTGTAGCCCATCTTAAGGGAAATGAAGATGATGGAAGGTTAACAGAGGCGATGGCTCCTAATTTCTCCCATAAACATATATATAACATGAGAAAATAAGGATTTTCCACCAATAGATCATATGGCAAGTCTTACTTAATAAGTTTAATTATGAATGTAGAGAAAGAATTAGGAGAGAGTACATATGATCTAGACACCATATGATCTAGACGTCATATTAGAATATGAGAGAGAGGGAGAGAGATAAGAAGAAAGGGAGATAAGAGGAGAAGAGATAGAGGAAGCTTGCCATTATATATTCATGGAATGCTATATAAAAAAGAGACTTACTCATAGCTTATCTCAAAGGAATGGACTAGCATGAGGGTGTTGCATAATGTGCTCTTAGTGGCTCCCCTTTGGGCTTGGTGATCTAGAGTGCTCTCATGTGCTTGTGATTGTGTTTCTTTACATCTCCATTGGCACCTTATATAGCCTCCATGAGAGATTAGATTAAGCTAATATTCTTGATTAACATAATCCTAGATGATATATGGCATCTTTGATAATATGGAGAATAGTGGATGGAACAAGTCCCCACCTTGGTCATCATGCAAGAATGATGGACCTAAAAACGGGCCGGCACTGGCTCATGCACTAGCCGGGCCTCGTCACTATGCACAAGACAACCCCTCGGCCTCACAGCCAGGAGCGTCTATCAAAATCTCTGCCTTCCTAAACATTGCGTTTGTAATACGTTGTAGTCCAACTGATCCTAACCCAATATTACTCCTCAGAGGGAGTTCCTTTCACATAGCCAAAAGGCTCGAATCACATATACATGGAGTTCCTCCTACGACTGAATGCCGTCAACCCTCTGCGACTCTCCTACACCTTGGGGATTGGCCCCTCAATGCGTCGCTCAACATTTAAACATTTCGCACAAAAGTCGCTCAAGGTACCAAATAAGTGTGTCCAGGAATGTACCATTGTCCTTGATTTCCCCTTTGGGACCCGCGTCTACCTACAGCATGGGTACCTCACTGCCTCTCAACGTAGGTCATGTCCTAATAGACCAATTGCAATGCATGTCCAGGAGCTGATCACTAATACTTTTAAAATTTTTTTCCATGCTCTATGCATTTGGTGGATGCCTAGTGCTCAAACATTTAGCAAAACAGTATCGTGCACAAGTGCAAAAACATTCTTTTAATGGTTTCCAACTACCGTTCGTGCTTCGTTGCATGGGCTTAGCACGGAGATGATCCTCGTGCTACTAAGCTCTTAATTTTAATTATCATCCATTCTAAATGCTATGCATAGAAATCAGCAGCTTTCCCATCATTTCACACGGCATTTAGACATATTTCAACTCCTCTACCCTTTCCCGTTTAAATATTGCATCGTTGCATAGGTTTATAGGGTATTTTGACATCATTTTATGTGTAGAAAGCGAAAAAAGACACACTAGAACAAGAAAGTGGGCTTGAACTGAGGCAAATCCTCATGCTTCAGTCCCCACAAACATTCACAAACATTGCTCTTATTTATCCTTATTTTTCGGAACCCAAAATGTATTTTTCCCCTATTTTTTAGGGTTTTTCCACCCTTTTCTTGTATTTTCCCTTATTTTCATGCATTATTTAATTACTACAAATTCAAAACAGGTTATGGGCTGTGGCCCTTAGTTCCTTCTTGCAGAAAAATGAAAGTTTAGTTGATGTTCCTATTTACTTCCCCCTTTTTATGCCAAAACCCATCATTTTCCCTTGATTTTTCATGTTTTTCGTGTTTTAGCATTATTATTTTGAACCACAAGATGCATATTTTTCTGATTTTTTTATTACGACCAGCAAGAACTCATGAAAAACAGCAACATGAATAATTTTTAGCCCACATGAACAGCATTTCATCAATCAAAAGCTATAGAATCTCAAATTTCCTTTGAAAATTTTAAATTACCGCTTATTTGCGTGTTTCGGATTTCATGTCCATGGCTGCAAAATTGGAAATCAGCAGCACTTCATGTCCAGCACAATCACCAATCACCATTTCCAGCCCGTGGAGCAATTCGATCCATGCCGGACAAGCCTCCATCATTCTTTCTTCTTTCTTCTTCTCCCCACATGAACTTGCCTTTAGAAGAGAGAGAGGGAGGAGAGAGAAAGACTGAAATCAGAGATCCTCAAAGAGGGCATCATTGCGCGAGCGAAGGGCGGCGATAGAGTCAGGGTTCAGAGGGAAATGAAGCCCCATAATCAAATGGGTAGGTTGTTTGCAGGCAGGGATCTCCATTGATCAACAATGGGCGCAAAAATCGGCGCCTTGCAGACGTCGTGTTCCTCCATCTCTCCACGATTTTTTTTCATCTAAAATGTTAAGTGGCATCAAATGCCCCAACTCCCCAAAGGTCATGACCACTTGACCAAATTTTGTCCACCCCTTCGTATCTTGACCGGTTTCTTGGCCATTTCCCCGTCCGGACTCGGAATTGAGCTCTGAAAAATCCTGGGCGTCCGGCTTAGCATCCTGCATTGGCCACTAGCTCGTGTCAACCTGCAGGACTGTCTGAAAAATTATGAAAAATCAACAAGTGTCGCTCGGCGCCTTTAAAGCACTTTGACGCTTAAAATCGTCCTAGATCGAGCCGCCGCCTTTGACATTGAATATTTTTCCCTTGATATTCATAATTTTTAGCTATTTTTAAGCACTTCCCGTCACCTAAATTCCGCTCTCATTGGGGACCACGGGATAGGGCGACTCAGTCCGTCGAATCCACGAACATATCTACACATAAACAACCAAAGAAGCATCAAACTGATACAAAACAATTATATAATAAAACTCAGCACAATGCTCCCCCTCCCCCCTGGATAGAACCAAGGCATGACATCCACAAGGAGTAGGCCGAGCATCATCTAATAGAAGATCCGAAGTGAGTCACTAACCAGCTGCTCCAACACAGCCAAACTAAAAAAAACTGTCAAAGAGGTTGCCCTAAGTGGTAGTCTGAACTACTTACCAACTAAAGACAACACCACTAGGAGCTCCTACAAGGCGAGGACTCCTATAGCCTGATCAAGGAGTATTTTCTTTCAGTACATTTCATCTTTTAGGGTTTTTATTTTATGGACATACTTGGGCATGTAAAAAGGAGGGAGCTGAGCGTAGTGACCCAAGGAGAACAGGGCATCGGCCTCAGGACCTGTGTCGGTACCCAAGAACCTACCAAGCCCTCACAAGGCGACACTTAATCCTTTTCTAACGCTCACTTTTATTTTCGCTCCAACCTTCCTGGTTTTGGTATTATTTTTGGCAAGAAGACACCCCTAGGAAGACAAGGTATCGGCCCCGGGTCTGAATCGTCCCCAAGAACCTACCAGGCCTTCGCAAGGCAATGATCAACTGCTTATATATTCTCATTTCTTTTCTTTTCTTTTCTTTTCTTTGAGAGGGGTTAGAACCCCTTTTTACACACCTTCGTATCGATATTCATCTTAGAGTTTCTTGGCATCATCATTATTATCTTCTGGCAGGCTTCTCTAACTGCCTCACTACTAACAAGAACTCCTAGAACGGCTGCCTAGCAGGCTAGCAGGACAGAGCCACTAGGACTTCCTTCTAAAACAGGTCTTTCGATGTTGGACAATGTCTTTACAGGAGGCAATGACTACTCTGACCTCCCTCAAACACACTCAACCTAAACCTGGGACTTCATGCCTTGGTTGCCGGTCCCCAACAAAAATGTATCCCCTCAACAAGCACAAATACACATATAACAGGAAAGAAAGGTACTCGTAAAGGAAAAATATCACCTGGATTGGCCACAAGAAGCTTCCATCGCAGCAAAGGCTCCTCCAGGCTCCACCAAATTCCGCGAACCGCGAAACCTGTCCAGCACAACACTTAAAACAAAAAACCCGATTAAACACACCCGCACTAGACAGGGGAATGGCCCTCTTGGCCTAATGAAATCAGACATGACTTTGCTGCAAAACTGAATCGGCCCTCTTGGCCTAATGAAATCCAACAATACTTTGCATAACATCCACCTGGAAACAACCATGATAGACATCAAAGCATACCATTTCCAGGGGAATAGGGCTTGTAGCCCTATACTAAGTGCATTAAATTATGACCTATCCCTCCTGCGTATATTGCAAGAGGTGTTCGCATCACATGTCGTCGAATCAGTCTATGGGTCCAAGATAATAAAGGCAGATGAGTCTCGCTTACCCTCTGCATCACCCAAATCAACCATCGTCTGCCAAAAAGGGCATGTTCAAAAAGCATACCCCACAAACGACCAGGTCCTGTCTCAGCATCAATAGATATATCGGGACAAGGGCCACAATTAAAGAAGAGGTCCTCTTCATATGCAAAATTAGCCAAAGAATCGGCAAACTGATTCCAATTCCGTGGAATCAGCTAAAAAGACACTCTATCGAATTCGTCTAGCAGGGCTATGGCAGTATGATGGTATATACAAAGGATGGGGTTTCATACCATGTACGTCCCATTGAGTTGATTTAAAACCAACTGAGAGTCCCCTTTCACCAATAACTGGCGGATACCACCCTTCTTCGCAATATTCAAACCCATAATCAGGGCTTTGTATTCTGCCATATTATTGGTAAAATTCGCCCTGAGATAAGCAGCTAACTTCATGACAATGCGTCGTCGGGGGTCTCAGATGACAACTCCTACACTCCCTTTTTTGTATGCACCCCTGGACGCCCCATCAAAGTACAAGGTGTACGTCCATAAAGGGTTTACATATCCCGCCATCCGGAACGCTACTCGTAATTATGGTAATTGAAATTCAGCATATTGAATGGGTGGACTGTAGGCTCCATCCCTCCATCGTCATTGAATTCAACAGGGATGCTCGTCAAAATTTGTAGGCAGTGATGGCAGAAGACCTTGATCTCCCAAATAAACGTCCCGCCTTCTTGCTCAATCACCTTGTATCCTTTGCTCCACCAAATGAGCTTTCCCTAATGATACCTCTGTTCCAAATATGGGTGTTCTAAATAAGGGATCAGACGACCCATCAACCTCTATCACGATTTCCTTGCAGATGTTTGATCGATCTCTCCTAGACCTGCAAGGTAGTCATAGCATTAGTGCAATCAGAAATAATAAGGTTTAATCTTATTAAGATTAACTTTATTTTTAAATTCTATCTCCTCAAGGTCAGGTAACACGACTGTGGATTTATTCTTTCCTATTCTAACGATCCTATAGGGCCCATCCCATTTGGGCTCTAGCTTGCCTGGAAATAATTCACGCCGCGCGTCGTAATACAGAACAAGCTGTCCTTTCTTGAAGGTGTATTTCTTGGCTTTAAGGTCGTGTAGCTGCTTCATTCGGCGCTTCGCCACTTCTTGGTGCAATAAGCTCTGCAACTTAAGCTCATCTAAATGTGCCAGTGTCGTCAAGCGTTCAAAAAGTGCGTCTTCATCGCTCAAAGAATGATTGATGGCAAACCGAATAGTCGGCAGCTCAATTTCTAAAGGCAAGACACACTCCTCCCCATGTACTAACTTGAACGGGGTATAGCCAGTGGCTCGTTTGAAGGTCATATTATAAGCCCACACTGCCACGTATAACTTTTTATCCCAATCCCGTTTCTTTTCCGACACAATTTTGGACAGGATGCCCACAAGCTGCTTGTTGGTGCTTTCAACTTGCCCATTAGCTTGCGGATTATATGGGGTTGTCTTGTTATGCTTGATTTGCCACATTTCTGTCAACTTTGATCACCTTATTCAGGAAATGCGTTCCACGGTCCGACACTAATTCTTTCGGCAGACCAAACCGGCATATTATCTGCTCTAAAAGGAAACTAGCAGTTTCTTTAGCATCATCTTTCCTTGTTGCGCGTGCTTCTGACCACTTCGTGAAGTAGTCAGTTACGACAATGATGTACCTCTTTTGTGTAGTCGACGACAGAGTAATAGGACCCACAAAGTCTATTCCCCACTTCTCAAATGGAAGTATCGCCATAATAGGGGTAAGTGGTCGTTTCCTATTCTCTCGACTATCATGTCGTTGATAAATATCACATCTCTTAACATACGCAAACGCATCCTGGAAGATGGCAGACCACCAATAACCTGCTCTTAAAGCCTTTTGTGCTGTAAGCCGTCCAGCAAAATGGCCACCGCAAGCAGAATCATGGCACTCTTCCAAAATGAATGGCACCTCGTCAGGCATCACACATCAGCGATAGATGTCATCAACCCCCTGCCGATATAATGTACCTGTGATCAAAGCAAACTTTAACGCTTGCTGCTTAAATTTCATTTTCTCAGCCTTAGATAATTCGGATCCCGCCTCTCCCGTTGATAAATAATGCGTTATTGCAGCATACCAGGAGGGAATAGATGCCGTATCTATTTTAAATAACATCTCCATGTCACTACCTGCAGCCACAGATTCTTTCGGCTCCCCAAAGTTCACTAGACATTCCATGATGCCTTGCAACCTTAGTGGCTTACTCCTGATTTCGTAATCAAATTCCTGCAAAGTGATCAACCACTTTGCTAGATGATCAGGCGGCTGTAACTTATTCATCAATAATCGAAGCCCCTCCGCCTTCGTATAAAGCACGACTTTCTCATAGAGAATATAATACCTGAATTTCTTGGTCCCAAAGACCATCGCTAGACACAATTTCTCCATGTAAGTATAATTGATTTCGGATACCCCTAGCTTTCGACTAGCAAAAGCAATCGGGTGGTACCACTTCTCTTCCCAAATTTGGGCTAAACAGCAGCTGATACTATACATGGTGGCTGCTGAAAATATATAAAACACCTCACCTCTTTTAGGTGCTTTTAAAACGGGTGCTCTGGCTAGCTCTTGTTTCACATCCTCGAATGCTACCGTACAAGGGTCACCCCATACAAACGAATAGCTAAAGGACAATAAATTTGTAAGCGGCAACGTTCTTTCTGCTAAGGCGTTGATGAATCTACGATAGTAACCAACCGAAGACAGAAAGCTATGAACCTCCTTCGGAGTGCGTGGTGGACCCATGGCAATGATAACTTTGACCTTCTCGGGGTCTGTCGCAATTCCTACCGAACTGACCACATGACCCATCAATAACCCATAAGGTACTCCAAAAACACACTTCTGTGGGTTTAGGGCGATGCAAAATTGTCTACAGCGCTCAAAGCATTTTCTTAAAATGAGCAATTGCCTTCCTCTCACGGTGGCGGCCCCTAAGTCATCAATAAATACCTTCAACTCTTCAGGGGATATGTCACCGAATGTCTTATCTGCTGTTCGTTGCCACGAACCAGGCGCATTGCATAAACCAAAGGCCATCACATGGTACGCAAAAGTACCAAATACAGTGATGAAAGTTGTTTTCAACTTGTCCTCTTCTGCAATTGCCATTTGGTTGTATCCTGCAAAGCAATCCATAAACGAATATATCTCCCTACCCGCTAATTGATCCAAAATCTGGTCAATAAATGGCAACGGGTAGTAGTCCTTAACTGTTTGCTTATTCAGCTCCCTAAAGTCTACACATAATCGGATTTGATTATTTTTCTTCTTTCTAATCACAACTGGCGAACAGCATTCTGTGTGTTGCACAGGAAAAATCAAACCTGCTTTTCGAAGCTTCTGTAACTCTTCAAACAACCCGTCCCTCAGTTCGAAAGGCATACGCCTTACTTTCTGCCGTATAGGACGACTGCCCTCTTTCAACGAAATTGTATGCACAGCAAGACTAGGAGGGATGCCTCTCGACTCATCATAACTCCAAGCAAAGATATCACAAAATTCCTGGATCAAGGCCACATAGTCCTCCCTTTCTACTGAACTGAGCATAGAACCTAATTTGATTGGCCGTGAATCGTCAGGCATACCTAGGTCTAGCTCGATAACATCTGCATCTCTTATACGATCTTGGCCCTCTATCGGCTCGTTCAAAGTGATCTGATAGATGTCCTCCGTGGTGGATTCCTCTTTGGACTCATCACTCGATGATGTCTCACTGGCAGATAAATCTTCTAATGTCTCCAATTCTGTAGAAGATAGAGGAGCTCTCTCACTCTGCGGGGACTCAGGATAAGCATCAACCACCACACGCTGGGCACCTCTACCGAATATTAGCCGACCGGCGGGTATATCCACTTGACAGTCTGCTTGCAAGATCCAAGGTTGTCCGAGTAATACTTGGTAACTTGGACGGCCTGCAAAACGAATCACCCTAAAATCCAACAAGCATTCTACATTGGCAACAGTGACATGGACCTTAGTAATGCAGCCTTCCGGCTGTCTCAAACTATCATCTGCCATTCTGAGAATTGTGGAGGTATCTTTCTGAATCGCAAGACCCAACCATTCCATCAGTTCAGAACTCATAATGTTAACAGATGATCCAGTGTCGACAATGGCATAATCTACTAATATCCCATCGATATAGGCTGCGACCCTTGGGCAATGCTTCTCAGCATGCTCGAACCAGTCATCACCAACTCGCGCAATACCCAAAGGTTCTACGATATACCCGGTACGTAGGATCTTTCTAAATTCCTTGCATACTCCTGGGGAAAGCTTAATAAGCTGTAGGAGATTCACATCCGGCTTGACTTCGCAAAGAGAACTCGCCAAATCGAATTCATGATAGTTTGATAGAGCTCGCTTTTCACGCCAAACCATCCGCTCTTTAGGTCGCTGAACTGGCTTTATTGCCTCTTTTTTAACTTTCACCTTCTTACAGCATGGGTACCTCACTGCCTCTCAACGTAGGTCATGTCCTAATAGACCAATTGCAATGCATGTCCAGGAGCTGATCACTGATACTTTTAAATTTTTTTTCCATGCTCTATGCATTTGGTGGATGCCTAGTGCTCAAACATTTAGCAAAACAATATTGTGCACAAGTGCAAAAACATTCTTTTAATGGTTTCCAACTACCATTCGTGCTTCGTTGCATGGGCTTAGCACCGAGATGATCCTCGTGCTACTAAGCTCTTAATTTTAATTATCATCCGTCCTAAATGCTATGCATAGAAATCAACAGCTTTCCCATCATTTCACACGGCATTTAGACATATTTCAACTCCTCTACCCTTCCCCGTTTAAATATTGCATCGTTGCATAGGTTCATAGGGTATTTTGACATCATTTTATGTGTAGAAAGCGGAAAAAGACACAGTAGAACAAGAAAGTGGGCTTGATCTGAGGCAAATCCTCATGCTTCAGTCCCCACAAACATTCACAAACATTGCTCTTATTTATCCTTATTTTTCGGAACTCAAAATGTAAATTTTCCCTATTTTTTAGAGTTTTTCCACCCTTTTCTTGTATTTTCCCTTATTTTCCTGCATTATTTAATTACTACAAATTCAAAACAGGTTATGGGCTGTGGCCCTTAGTTCCTTCTTGCAGAAAAATGAAAGTTTAGTTGATGTTCCTATTTACTTCCCCCTTTTTATGCCAAAACCCATCATTTTCCCTTGATTTTTCATGTTTTTCGTGTTTTAGCATATTATTTTGAACCACAAGATGCATATTTTTCTGATTTTTTAATTAGGACCAGCAAGAACTCATGAAAAACAGCAACATGAACAATTTTTAGCCCACATGAACAGCATTTCATCAATCAAAAGCTATAGAATCTCAAATTTCCTCTGAAAAGTTTAAATTACCGCTTATTTGCGTGTTTCGGGTTTCATGTCCATGGTTGCAAAATTGGAAATCAGCAGCACTTCATGTCCAGCACAATCACCAATCACCATTTCCAGCCCGTGGAGCAATCCGATCCATGCCGAACAAGCCTCCATCATTCTTTCTTCTTCCTTCTTCTCCCCACATGAACTTGCCTTTAGAAGAGAGAGAGGGAGGAGAGAGAAAGACTGAAATCAGAGATCCTCAAAGAGGGCATCATTGCGCGAGCAAAGGGCGGCGATAGAGTCAGGGTTCAGAGGGAAATGAAGCCCCATAATCAAATGGGTAGGTTGTTTGCAGGCAGGGATCTCCATTGATCAACAATGGGCGCAAAAATCGGCGCCTTGCAGACGTCGTGTTCCTCCATCTCTCCACGATTTTTTTTCATCTAAAATGTTAAGTGGCATCAAATGCCCCAACTCCCCAAAGGTCATGACCACTTGACCAAATTTTGTCCACCCCTTCGTATCTTGACCGGTTTCTTGGCCATTTCCCCGTCCGGACTCGGAATTGAGCTCTGAAAAATCCTGGGCATCCGGCTTAGCATCCCGCATTGGCCAGTAGCTCGTGTCAACCTGCACGACTGTCTGAAAAATTATGAAAAATCAACAAGTGTCACTCGGGCGCCTTTAAAGCACTTTGACGCTTAAAATCGTCCTAGATCGAGCCGCCGCCTTTGACATTGAATATTTTTCCCTTGATATTCATAATTTTTAGCTATTTTTAAGCACTTCCCGTCACCTAAATTCCACTCTCAAAGAAGCCAAGGGTGGTGGTAGAAAATCTAGAGAAAGTGAGCTAAGTTATAAGAGGTGGGTGCCCAAAGCACATTATTATAATATATTTACAAGAAGGATAAAATGGAAAGTTGATGTGATAAGGGTGAAAAAGAGAAGAAAATTTCTTGCAGCCATCAGTCTGCGCTTTCGTAACTTCAAATCGGTGAAAAATCTGAAAAAAGTTTATTCTGTAACTTTGTAGACCAGGTCGAAATCAGTCGGGTTTTGTGGGAATTTTCTTGAAATTTGATTTTCCTTGGTATTTATTAAAATGTTCACAAACCCGGCTTCCAAAAGTTGGTTTGACTTTAATTTCTTATATATACATATATATATATATATATACATATAAGCATGTGACTGAGGGGGTCCTTGCTTGTAAGCTTTTGTGTAAGATCCAAATGACACAATGATGTAGACATTGAATTGTGTACAAGGGTGAGGTGTTCTCTAATGATGGTGATAGATCCCAAATCTTGGTGATGCAAGTGGAACCCAAGTGTAGTTGGAGGTTAGTCCTTTGAAAAAATCTATGCACTCACTCAAACCCTAGGTGTAATCCATTTCCATCTTCACTAAGATAACCTATCCCTTTTACCCTTTACATTGACATTTCTCCTAAGAACTTATTTCCCCACTTGCTAGAGTTATCATAACCAAGAAGCAATGTAGCATACCTAGTGCTTGAAGAGTAAACACAAAGTGATAAGATGTAGGTTTTAAGCTATGGGTAAGGCTCTTGATAGGGGTTTTGGCCAAATTTTGTGGTAGAAATCTAGTTTGTAAAAAACCTAGATCAACAACATCATGTTACACCCATGCATGGATGGAATCCTTAGTGAGCAAGAGATACATATTATTGGTTGCAGGAGATCTCCTCACTAATGTCTTGACCTATATTACCCATATCTGCATATACCCATAAGATGTGGATCATTACACCACATTTGAATACAACCCTCACTTCTAAAATTTATTGTTAAAAAGGTAGTTGGGTATTTCTCTGTATATAAATAAATACATATCACACTAGCGTCATAGTTGAAACATACTCAGTGCCACCTTCCCTATCACTTTCTTTGCATAGTCTTGGAGGGGAGAGACTTTCCAAGTTTTTTAAACAACTTTGCAAGTTCTTTTTCTCAAGTGTAAATTTTTCTTATTTTTATTTCTCAAGTGCAAATTTCTTGGGTTTTTTAAATGTAAGTTTTCATAATTATCTACATATGATTTTTTCTTAATGTATTTTTAAAAAATTCTCACCACAATTTGTTGTTAGGATTTTGGACATGGCAGGACAAGGAGAAAAAGCTGTGTAGGAGAAGACAAGAAAATCACTCATGCATTTATTAAGAAAGGACATGTTGATTATCAGCCTAAGAATGGAGATCAAGAGGTATCGCCACTTGTGGTATTGACAAATTCACAACCTAAGGGAAGTGGCAATCAAGAATCTATATCCTAAAGAGCTAGTGGATCAATGTGGATTAAACATCTAGGTAAAAATATTCAAAAGGCATGTAAATTATGAAAAGTGCATGGAATTTCTCATGACCTATGATCTTGATAGATACAATGGGACAATCACTATGAATGATAACAATGGTCAACAATAAGTGGAAGTCCAGTTCATTCCAAAGATGGTTCATAAAGCCCTACCTCTACTAGAAAACAAAGAGAAGAGACTAAGAAGGGGTGACTATGCAACACTAGGGATGGACAAACAAAAGGTGTTTACCAATTACAGTAGAAGCTTGATGGATATTCCAGACATTGGTGTGAGGATCCAAGCAAAGTTAATACATGCTCCGTTCTTCATCAATTGATGCCAAGTGGTAATGCTAGAGAGCATGTGTCCATGGACAATGGATAATAAGAATTTCTATACTTTTGTTATAAAGACCGTCCATGATGTGAAAAAGGTGCTTAGGTCTAGTACACAAGCCTCTAAAATATCAAGGTCTATGTCAACGGCAAAGTCAGTGAAGTAGAGAGAAAAAAAGCTACAAGCAAACACATGTTAATAGGATTTAGAGGTATACAATCATACAAGATGTCATAAAGGGTCCATATGCAAGAGAGAAACAATTATCCCAAAAATCTCCAAGCATGTCAATACTAGAGATATCATCCGCATATGTAGGAACATTAGAGCATGAACCCTTAGGGGAACATGAAATCAAGAGATTGCAATTGGAAGATATAATTCATAACAACTACCTTGTAGGATTTAGAAAAAAAATACATATTGGATCATACATTCTCACTCAATTAGGTGCTCCTAGCCTCTCACCCTACATGCTCTCCTACCACAAATATCCACTAGCTTAGCTAGCCATGAATAGAGTCTATGTCTCTGCCAAGCTATATAGGCTAAATCAAACCAATAGTCAAAGTTAAAAAAACTCACTGACGATTATAGTCTAGGCTTATCAGAGAGCTTCCAAGCTATGATCATAGCTTTGATTGCACATATCACCAAGCTTAGTATATTTTGATCTCCATGAACTTGCATAGGGTTGTGACTCCTCGCTTGTCCCTCTAAGTTGAACAAGTCCACACACACACACACACACACACACACACACACACACACACACACACACACACACACACACACACACACACACACACACACACACACACACACACACACACACACACACACACACACACACACACACACACACACACACACACACACACACACACACACAGGCACAGGCACACGTACACGCACACGCACATGCACATGCACACGCACACGCACACGCACACACACACACACACACTCTCTCTCTCAGAGCACAGAGTGGGTCCCAGTCAGAGGAGGGCCCACCCAGACGACTATTACATAGTTCTTTCAGATAGACAGAGTGAGAGCTACTGTACCAGCCTCCAGCCAGACCTCCGGGCTCACACTACAGCAGGCTGAGGACCAGCGTACCCGACGCCGCATGAGGATCCGTGGGTTTCGGACCCCATAGCCACACCGACAGGAGATCCGGAGGATTCTTTATCTACATCGACAACAGACTGAGATCCGACGACATTCGACACATTGGATCTCAGATCTCCAGTTTTCTCTTTCTCCACCGCCGATGTACCACATCCTGCATCCAGGAGGGATCACCTGCTATTAGCGACTTCGATGACTGCTACTACATCCCAGGATAGTATATCTCCCTGCATCTGTTACATATACACATCGCACCACTTTATCACAGCCGACAGTTGTTCCCCTATCACAGCCGACATTTGTTCCCCTTTTGTAGCCATTATCTGGAGTACCAGAGCTACATACGCACATACACATACACGACATTTATCACACTCACAGCACCATATTTTTAGTTTCCAGTTTTTAGCTTTTCATTCAGCACTTTTATTTTGGATAGCTGGACCTCATCAGTTGTATCACAGTTTGTCTCATAGGCCAGTTTTGGTCTTTAGAAGACGTTAATATAACTTTCTTTCTTTCTTTCTTTCTCTCTCAAGCTCTCAAGCTCTCTTTCTCTATCACAAACTCTCTATCCCTCTACCTCTTAGTCCCAGGCATGACCCAAGAAGATGAGGAGATGAGATTGAGAATCTTGCAATAGAGATTGGGATAGAAAGATAAGATTAACCTGATAAGAAACACAACCATTGCTTCAACCTTCAAAGTAGCATGTGGGGAGAAGCTTCCACAAATAAAGAGTCATGAGATGAGGATAAGAAAGGGATAAGCTTTTTATAAATGGCAACCATTGAAATGAATTCATTGAAGGTTCTTTTCTAACTTAAACACAGGTTTCCACTTTTACAACTAGGTAGGGCCTATTTTTCAAAGTGTTCATGGTCTAGAACTCCCTTCATGCACACCCTTAGGGTCACTAATGTCCCATCTAGGTTTCTCTCTTGACTTTTCTTAACTTATCCATCATCTATGCTTGTTAATGTGCAATAATTTGAATTACAAAGTATACGTGAGTAAGTCGAGTGCTCAAATATTTTGTTTTTAAAAATTCAAGGAGTTCCAACCATGAATTTACAATTTAGTATATTTCTAGACTCTTTGCTATTTCTTGCATTTTAAAAATTTGGCAATTTCCATCTTGGGCTTTCAATCTTCATTACATCCTTGCTTCTCAACCTTGAATTTCTTTGTGAGTTTTTCATCGCACTCCTAGTCAGGTTTCCCTCTTTAAATTTTGAGTAGGCTCCTAATCTTTCTTGGCTTCGCTTTTGCTAGACTTGTGTATCCAAACCTATATTTGGTTAATATTACCCCCCACTAATTAGTGCTAGTCCCATTACACTTAGAAGACACTTGGGATGTGAATGCAATGGCAAATGAGGGTAGAAGGTTATGTGATAGTGAGGGATTGTTGAAGCTTGGAGAGTTGTGTAACATTGCAGTGAGGACACCTGAAAGGAAATGTATTATATGGTGCATGATGTGGTAGTGGGTGGGAAGTGTGATTGGGATTTGGGTCTATGGTAGGCATGCTCAGGATTTCTAGGTTTGTCCCACACTCAAGGATCCAATTGATGAACTATTGTGTATGCACATGTGACATGAAATTCAGGAAGATAGGTTTGCCAAGTCCTTGGAATGTCCTATCATTGAGGACCTTGAATGAGACGTGGGGAAAGGGCTAGGGGCTTAAGGATGGAGCCAATCGATCAAAATCAATGGACATAGTCGAATTGAGAGCCCTAGGTGCTTGTCCATGTGCATGGGTGTGTAGAATTTTGTTTCTCTTTTTCTTTTGTGTGGTGGATATTTTTGTATACTAATCATTCAATAAGAAGATAAGAAGCTTGAGATAGTTACAAGTGGTGACAAGGGCTGGGTGTAAGTAGTTTAAGAAGTTATCTAAGAATCTTTGGAATGAGGATACCAAATCTCATTCTTGGAATTTTACATTTTCGTCTTAGGTTTTTTCTTTGATGTTAAAGATGAGGGGAAAACCATATCTACCATGGGTGTTTAGATCATAGTCTACACCATGCCTCCAAGGATAAGGCAGGTGAGTGGGATTTCCTCTTTCCATGGAAGGAGCACTTCAAAAACCTATCCATGCTTTGTTGTTATATTCCAAGATAGTTTTCCTCCAAGCAGGTTGTGCCTCGAACCCGTGCATGTTCCTAGGCACTTCTAGGACTTTTTTCTACAAATAATCCTCCTCCACCAACTACCACGAGTTAGGATTTTGTATTTTCTAGTCAAACTAGATGTCTTGATTATTTGCTGTGCAACACTTTGGGGGAGCACCAACTTGAGTATCGAGGACAGTATAAATATGATTCATGACATGGGCATATCCTATGATTCTTCTCTTCTCAAAGCCGAAATTTCCTATTTTCAACAAATAGCTCCTTTCTCTTTTAGGAATGGTACATCATGCTAAAATGATGTCTTGAGTCTTTTCTTTACTACATTCAAATTCTCTTTCCTTTGCTACCTAGGATTCTTGTTTATATTAGAAGAGGTATATCTATTAGGTGATCATTCAATGTGTGATGGTTCTAGGGGCATGGATTCCAAAACACCAATCATATCCCACTCCCTTGCCTCAAGTGGTGGTGGTGATAAGGTAGGACCTTTTGGATTTAGGAATCCTAGATTGGTTAGTTTCTCACTTTTGATCCCTTCTTCCATGAGTTGTCATGCTACCTCATCCCTGGTGGGTCTATGCTCAAGTTGTTGAGATAATGGTTCCATGCTATTTTAAGAAGGGTCTTCCTAGTGGTTTGCAATTTCCTTTTCAATTCTTCAAATGTATCTTCTTCACCTAGATTTGTGATGTCTAATAAGATTTAGATGAAGCTTCTTTGTTGTATTTTCATGATTGTTTTGACCACATTGGCCCTATCAATGGCTAGATTTCTCTCATGACCTAATTTTTCCAATCGACAACCTAAGTCTTGGATGGTTTCTATCCTTTGCTCCTCCATCTAGTTGATTTTCTTCCTTGTTTGCTCTAATCCTCTCTCATACCATCTTGTTAAGCCATCTAGGATTGCAAGATGCTCCTTCTTAAGGTATTATAGCTCCTCATTCTCCTTTGTGAACTCCTCTATTTTCTTCTTGAGATGCTTTTGGTTACGGTTTTCTTCTTCTCATTGCTTGACCACCTTCAGCAATCTTTGGTTCACCTACAAAGCCTCCTCTTCTTTCTCCCTTAATTGTTTTATTTGTTAGGTCTGTGTGTTTAACTCTCCTTCCAATTGAGCTATAGATTGTAGGGCCATTGCATGTTGAGCTTCCAATTTTTTCATTTTCTCTCTCTTGGTTGTACAAGTGCAACGCCTCCTCATGTTTCTCACATTCCATATCTCTTTTCATCAAGGCAACTAATTCCAACCTAAGGTTGTATAGATCCCTAGTGCTTTCTAGATCCTACTAGTTGTTGGGATTTTTTGAGGTTATCCTATTTTTGTTTAGTCGTGTTATGTGAAAATGTTGTGGTCTACCCCTTCATCAATTAGGACATCAAATGTGTGTGTTTTTCTTGCCATAATCCTAAGCCTAAGACAGGTAGATGGTATTGGTTCCTCATCTTTGGTATTGATCTCTATGATATTGACAACATGTATAGCAATGGGTGGTGAAAATATTGAAGGCTCCTATAGAGGATGAATAGGTGGGTATTACTTCTTCATGTAGATTCCATTGAAGAACATGATCCCCAATCTAGCATACATGGAAAGGCCTAATCTCTCTAGACTTCCTTTTTTGTTTGTGATATTTGATGGAATGGAGCAACACAAGGTTGCTCTTCTTGAAATTCCTTTGTTTGACATGCTTGTAGAACTAGGCCTTCCCTTGGGCTTTTTCATAGATCAGTGCATGAGTGGTGATGAGTCATATTTTTTAGATATGTCCTAGTTCTACCAAAATTGTATCCAAGCTTCCCATATTTCTTGAACAAAAATTTATAGTCTTGGAACAAATCATTTGACCAATGGGAGATGTTGAGGGCTAAAACGACTTGTTTTTTAGGCTGATTTTTCTTATTTTTGTGAGTTAAATGGTGTAAAAGAGGCAATTCTCATAGCAAAAAAAATAACTGGAAAATACAAGAATATACCAAATATGCCAAAGAAACCATAGCCAAGGTGGCTAGGCATGAAAATGCATTGCCATGAATGGCTGAGAATCAAAGATGAATGCTGCAACAAGATACTCACCTCTTGCTATGATAGGTGGAAGGAAGTATCTCTCAATCTTGTATTCTTCAAAATGGCCAAAAAAAGATCCTTCACATGTTACATCTCCACTTTTTATACCAAACCTTAACATATCCTAGACTAAGGTATTTTATGCTTTATTACAAGCCATCCCGGCCTAGAAGAGCTTTATCCTCAAAGTTGAATTGAGAACAAATTATAAGGATGATTACAAGGATAGCTTGAAGCATATGGAATCATGCTGAAGTAGAGCTCTTATGTTGATGAGGAATCAAGAAGTTGATGAGAAATGACCATGTAAATGGAACACATTGCTGTAAGCTATCCAAAATAGGTTGTATACAAAATTGGCCATATCTTGAGCTAGAAATGTCTAATTTCCATGTGCTATATATACAAATGTAGGGGACGACATGTAGTATCCAATTATGCCTTCAAAATCAAATTTTGATGAAGATAAGGCAATTAACTTTTCGATATGAAATTACTACAGCAAGCTGTTTACTATTCTGTTCATGAACTGTCCTCTTGTAAAAGCCATGGAAATTGCTCCAACTATGATGCTTGTTGCCAAGAAGATTCTTCAATAGGCAAACCTTTCCATTTGATAAGGTATTCCACAAGAATTCGGTTCCTTAGAACCTTTTCCTTCTTACCAATAATCTTTTTGGGCTCATAAATGATCAAACCATCATCATCCAAGGGAGGGAGTTCTTCAAGAACTTGGATTTGAGGACCAACATACTTTTTAAGCTGAGACACATGAAAAAAATTATGAATTCTTGTGCTTGAAGGTAAATCAAGCTGATAAGCAAGATCCCCAACTCGTTTGACAATGCAATAAGGACCACAAAATCTATGAGCAAGTTTATTGTGCCCTCCTTTGAGAGAAGCATATCGTGACTTGGGAACGTTCAAAAATACCTAATCATCTTCCTCAAACTCCAAATGTCTTCTTTCTCATCCGCATAGGCTTTCATGGTCTCTTGAGCTTTCCGAATGTTGTCCTTGCATTGCTTCATAAGAGCCTCCATCTTTTCTAATTCCTCACGAGCTTGTGGATTCACATCTTCATGGAATAAGGTGAAGGGTACTTGCACTTTGTAACCATATAGAGCTTCAAAAGGAGACATTCCAATACTCATATGATAAGTATTGTTATAGCAAAACTCCGCAAGGTGAAGCCAATGGTCCCAAGCATTTTGTGTGTCATGGAAAAAGTGCCGCAAGTATACCTCTAACGATTTGTTAACTCTTTTTGTTTGCCCATTGATTTGCAGATGGTATGCTATACTAGGAGTCAATAGAGTCCCCATTGAAGAGAATAAACTCCTCCAAAGGCTGCCCATAAACTTAGTGTCTCGATCGTACACAATCTTCATTGGAATTCCATGAAGCTTAAAGATAGATTCCATAAATTGTTCAGCCACTTGCTTTGCTACAAATTCAGCTTTGGTAGGGATGAAATGGGCTGATTTAGTCAATCGGTCTACCACCACATAAATGCTATTCCACCCATGCTTTGTTGTAGGTAATCCCACAATAAAATCCATGGTAATATCAGTCCACTTACCATGAGGAATAGGAAGTGACTGAAGTAAGCTACCGGGTAGAAGAGAAGAGTCCTTATTTTGTTGGCATGGAAGGCATTGCATAAAAAATCCCTAACATCCCTCCAAATACCCTTTCAATAGAAGCTCTTATGGATATTATCAAAGGTTTTGAACAGCCCATAGTGTCTCGCTAAAGGCAAAGAGTGCATCTCATGCAAAATACGGTCTTTGAAAGAAGATTGTGGTGTCAAGTAGACTCTACCATGATACCATAGAAGACCGTTATGCCATTTGAAATTGGAATACTCTTCTCCTTTGCCTTGCTGAAATCCCTTCATCATCTTTGATGCTTGCTCATCAAGCAAATACTCATATTAAATATTGTTAATCCAATCCTTATGCACAATTGAAATTGTAGAGATGGAGCATGCCCACATTCTTGATAAGCATTTTCTACAATGTTGTCTTTTCCAATCGTACTGGATATTTCAAAATCATAGCTTTGAAGAGTAGCTAGCCACCTCCGTTGTTTAGGAGATAAATTTTGTTGGGAAAGGAAATATTTTAGCACACGATGGTCACTTTTAACCTTAAAATGACTACTATATATATAATGATGCCACTTTTTAATAGCATGTAAAATTGCCAACATCTCTTGTTCATAGACATGTAGTTGATGCTCCTTATCATCAAGATTATGACTCTCAATGCTATAACTCCATGGTCTTGATAGAGAACAGCCCCAACTCCTCTTCCACTAGCATCCATGCATATAGTGAATTCCTTAGAGAAATCCGGGCAAACAAGAATATGTGGTGAAATTAAGAGAGATTTTAGCTCGTTAAAACTCTTAGCGGCTATGGAGTCCCAAAAGAAAGACTCTTTATTCAGCCTATCGGTTAGAGGAGCCACCACATAAGCATAATTTTTTATGAATCTTCTATAAAATGATGATAATCCAAGGAATCCCCGCAAAGAGGTAGAAGAAGTCAGTGTAGGCCATTCTTTGACACACTTCACTTTGTTAGGATCCACTCTTATCCCTTTTTCTCCCACAATGTGACCTAGATATTCCACTTCTTCTTCCATGAAAGAACACTTTGACATTTTGGCAAAGAGTGTGTGTCTTCTTAATATGTCAAAGGCCTCTTGTATATGCATCAAATGCTCCTCCTTGGACTTGCTATAAATGAGAATGTCATCAAAAAATACTAGGACTGTTTTGTATAAGAGAGGCTGTAATATTTTATTCATGAGAGCTTGAAAAGTGGCGGGGGCATTTGAGAGCCTAAACGGCATTACCAAGAAGTGGTATAACCCTCTTTTGGTCCTAAAGGTTGTTTTATACTCGTCTCCTTCATTCATTTGAATTTGGTGATAGCTCGAATGAAGATCAATCTTGGTGAAGACCTTTGCATCCTTAAGTTCATCCAAGAGATCATCAATACGTGGAATTGGGTATCTATTCTTCATCGTGGACTTGTTCAACTCTCTATAATCAATGCACATGTGGAAAAATCCATCCTTCTTCTTTACGAGGAGCACAGGAGAGGCAAACGGAGATTGACTTGACTAAATTAGACCCATTTTTAGCAACTCTTTGACTTGTCGCTCCACCTCTTCCTTTTCAAACTTTGACAAGCAATAGGGAGGTTTGTTGATGGGCTTGGTATTAGGCAACAAGTCGATAGGATAGTCAATCTCTCGCTTTGGAGGCAAAGATGATGGTGGCTGAAATAAATCTTTGTACTCCTCCAATAGCTCTTCCAACCTTGGATCCTTTTTCTTTGAAGAAGAAGATGACTGATTTGGTGGCTGCTCTTCATCTACTTTTGCAAGCAAAAGAGTGAAGATACATGATCGTGCATTGATTTCTTTTCTGAATTTCTTCATGGATATGAGTTCAAACTGTTTTTGACCAATGCCCTTCAATTCTATATGCTGTCCATTCCATTTGAACTCCATTTGCATGTTCTCTAAGTCCAATGAAAATTTTCCAATGGACTTTAACCAATCGCAGTCAATGACAATATCAATAGGTCCCATTTCCAAAGTAATCAAGTCCACTTGTATGGCACATGAAGGAGATAGAGTAATAGGAGTTTTTAGGCACACTTCATTGCTTGACTCATAAGCTCCATTCGCAACTTGGATCTTCAATGGCACTTGCATTTGTTGAGGTAAGAATTTCAGTCCATGTAAAGATTTGGTATTTATGAAGCCATGGGTGCTACCCGTGTCTATCAAGAGATGAACCACTTTGCCAGTGATTAGCCCTTCAAGTCGAAGGGTATTTTCTCCCTTACATCCGATCCATGCATCATGAGAAAGGGCACATAAAGAACCACCCGAATCAAAAGGAAAATTGTCCATAATGTTATAAAACTCATCATTGGTTCCATCATCCTCATCATGCATGTCTTCAACCAAAGGGTTTGCATCCACTTGAAACACATTTGCCTCTTAATTCTCTTATTCTTCATCTTCATCCGGTTCATCAATGAGATGACAAAATTGAGCTTGCTAATTTTAGATTTACATTTCAACCTATGGTCTTGTGTCCACTTCTCTCCACACTTAAAGCATAAACCTTTGGCCTGCATATCCCGAATTTGATCATTAGAAAGGACCTTGTTGTAAGTGTTGTTTTGAGATCCCTTTTGTGTATTTTCAGCCCTTGTAAAATTATGTTTTGCTTCAATCATATTTCTGAAATTTTACCCCTATTTTTGTGCATAATTTCCACCCTATTTTGAGGTATAAATAGTAGAAAAGATTGGTACTTTGCTATTATAACTGTTGGGACTGTTATGCCCCCTATTTTCTTGCCTAAAAGTGTCCTTTGGCTGGCTGAAATAAGCTCCAAACATAGAGGACTAATTTGATGAAGAATATATTGCACCTTTAGGATGAAAACCCATTGAATCTTTCCTATATTTCTGTCCATACATTTCAGCATATTGAATAGCATCATGAATGCTCTTGGGTTGCATTGCACCTACTTTCAAAGAAAGGGTCGAATCTAAACCAAAGATATATTTGTTTAATTTTTCCATATCATCAATTCCATCAATGTACATAGAGAGGTTGAGGAACATATTGGAGTAGTCACGCATGGACTTGCCTCTTTGCTGAAGATCATACCATCTTCGTTGCAACTTTTCCTTTTCCATTGGAGAAACAAACACTTCAAACATTACCTTTTTAAAATCTTCCCATGAAGCAAAAGTATGACCAACTCTTTGCATGTATCTCCACCATGTATGAGCGTACCCTTCAAGATGGAGTGCCACAAAGTAGATCTTAGCTTCATCATGGTAAGGGAAAAGAGTGAAGTACATCTCTAGTTTGTTTACCCATTCTTCTAACTCTGTTGGAGATGCATTATTTCCCTTGAAGTTGGAAATGGTGATTTTCTCTTTGTATTCCCCCTCATTATATGTTGGCTGAAAATTGTTAGAATGTTGTCCAAAAGATGGTTGTCCCCAAGATTCTCTATGCATTGAATCCCTTCCAAAGGAATTTGTCCTAGAAGCGTTACCGCCTTGATTTTGTTGATTAAATCCAAATGAATGATGTTGTCCACTAGTGGGCTGACCATAGATTGTGTTCTCTTTGTTAGTGATGTCTTGAAATGACCTTCTTTCTTCAAATCTTCCATGGAACTCTTCATTCTCCATTTCTCTTAAGTCTTCATCCCCTACATAAGTTGCCTCATGTCTTGGTTTAAAATGTGGATGGGCATAATACTTTGATGGTGGCTGACCATAGGTATTCTTCAATGTAGAAGGTTCTCCTCTCTCAAAAGTGGACATGATTGGTTGATTAATCCCTTTCCCTTTCACATTAGATGGCTGGACTGAAGTATTTTCACCATGATAGTGGGTCTATTTGGAGAAGAGGGTGTATTTTGAGCCTTGATGGCTGATAATACCTCATCAAATCCATTTTTCATAGTCTTTGCTACTATATTTTCAAACCCATATTGCATGAACTTGACCAATTGTTGAATACTCTCATTCATTGTATTGGTTGTCTTTTCCATATTTTCCATTGACTTAGAAATTTGTTCAAATCCATCATGCATTCCAATGCTCATCATATGTAACTCATTTGAAAGTGTAGGATCCCCAAAAGGTTCATGGAATGCTTGGTTCTCATCATTTCCAAGTTGTACACTATGGGCATTACCAACACTTACACCATCATCATGTTGGTCTTGATTTCGGGCTTCATTAGTGTTATTTTGTTCATTGGCATACTCTCTAATGTCTTCTTGAATTTTCTCCATCACTTGGTCTTTCCTTTTGCCTTTGGCCATTGGAAATGGTTACAATAATAATGGACTGTCAATCACAAAATCCCTTGTATCTCTCAAAGTATTGCTTCAATCCCGATGCTTAATAGATCCAAAGAAATATTATGATGTAGGGATATACTAGATTTAAAGATATTTCAACCTAGGATGAAGGTCTTAGGTGAAATAGTGAGTCCCTGTTATGCTGTCCACTGTACTCATTGTCACCAAAACTGAAATATCTTGAGCTACAGATGTCAGACAACTAAACTTCATGATTCAAATTGAAGCTTATTATGCCTTCTATCCAACAAGCTATCAAGCTCCAATTATGGATCTATATAATTTTTTGTAATAAGATCTTTATTGATGTCCTAGAATTTCCTACAACCTATCAACAACCTGTAAGTGCCCTATTTGGACCTGTAGGAGTTCCTTGTGTAAGAATAAACCCTGCAAACCCCTGTAAGTACTTGGAGAGGGTAGTGGGGCACCTGTAGGGCTCAAGAATAAACCCTGAAAACTCCTGCAAGTACTTGGAGAGGGTAGTGGGGCACCTGTAGGGCTCAAGAATGACTTGTAAATAGTGGGTACTTGATGTATAAACCTATGGAAAATTGTGACCTTTTAGGTATCAAAAGAGTATGAAATGCCCTATTCTTGTTTGTGCCAATAGAACTTCTAACACCTGTAATTCCTTGATATAACTAAAATTTCTCTGTCAATCACTATCAAATGGATGTACCTACACCTGTACTTAAACTTGAAAAGTACGTGGGCTCCGAGACTACGGGAGGTGTGCAAAGTTCCTCCCGTGCTGGGTTGTGCACCCCATTAGGATCATAATTGGGAAGGGAGGGTCACCTCTCTTTTTTCTTCCCAACTCGCCTGGCATCCGCTTTTCCTCACGGGTATCAACATGGCAAGTACATTCTAGGCTAAGAAAACAGTGATGCTATGCATAGACGGAAAAAGAATTTGATTCTTTGATGAAATGCAAGTGGGAAATGGAAAAATTTGCTAAAATTGGAAGAGATATGGATAGGGAATTACCCTTTGCAGTGACTCACTACTTTTACAATATCCCACTTACCATTTTCATTGCCATTTTTCAATCCTAAGCATCAATGTTAGCTCCACCAAGTTAAGTACAAGTTAGGCACAAAATATGAGTAATGAATCACTCTATGCAATCATTTGGGCATCAATTTGTGAATGGACAGAGCTGGAAATCAGTAAACTACATTAGTCAGCTCTAGATAAGGTACTATATGATCATGACATCAATGATTTACTCTTAATTTCTTCCCTTTCCATAAAACTGGAAGGCTTGAACAAGTGGATTAATAGGAAAATTAAGAGTAGAGAACAAGAATTACCTCTTGATTGTTGTTGAAGAATGGTAGATGAACCAAAATTGGTCAATACTCCATAAAATCCATAATCAATTTGATCCAAATTGAAAGGCATAGGCCCAGGTTTAAACAAATTTTTTTCCCATAATGGTTGCTTCCATGTAACATAGGCATTACTTCCAATAGAGAGCTCCAATGGTTCAAGAGAATCCAATGCTTGAAGAAATATCCATAATGCCTATAGGAGAAGATGCTTTGAGCCTTGAAGAATCCAAATTCTTGATAGAATCAAGAATTGATGAAGATACCATACACTCAAGCATTCAAGAGAGTGAAAATGCTCTCAATCTTGATGAAATTCCCAAATGTAGACCGATTCTTGATGGAATAGCTTCAATCAAACCTTCTTGGAGTTGTAGAGCACAAAAGCCCCATGAAATTAAACCTTGTAAGACCAAAATTTTTGAAGAATTGAGTGGTTGCCCCTATTTTCCTGAATTCAAGAGAGCAAGAATGCTTCAAATATCCTCAAAGAGCTCCAATGTCGGTTCTATTTCAAGCATAGAAGCTTGCCTTCATCTCTAGGAATCCATAGATCTTGAAATCTCTATCAATATTTCAAGAAATTCTTGAAATCATACCTGCTCAGTCATCTTTTAGGGTGTCTCTCCTCCCTCCCTCACAAGGACAGCATCCCAAAGCTTGCCATTATTTGAACTGAGAACAAGCATGTGGCTCCATGCTTCCTCCTTCCCTTCACATAGCTCACCACTCTATCTTATTGCCTTTGCCTGCCGTTTTAACAACACAATGGCACCTCCTTGTGGCCATTTTGGCAAGCTACCGTCTCCTTCTCGTCCAATGTAAATTTTTCTTTGAAAGCAGTTTAAAGGTTGCACAATGTTCGCTCAAATTGCTACAAAGCCCGGGGTGAAATGCAAATCTCTCAGGCATGGAGTTTTCTTTTATCATGCATAATACAATGTACACAAAGTATAGATAAGATACAATATAAACAAAAAAGGCCTACTAAGTCAACCAGTGCATAACTCACTATACTAATCGACCGGTGCTATAACTATGCCAACTGTAGGTAGGTGTAACAAACTAAATATAATAAGTGATATATTAGTGGTGGCCTTATGAGGATCATACTGACTACTAACATGTTGAAGTGTAGACGTGCAAACCTATCTAGCCAAGTAGTCCACTATTAATATCGGCACATGTTGAGCTTGCCATCTCAACATATATATCATCATTCTCATAATTTCCATGCTCTTTGTCTTCCAATAGATATCTTATTCTTGTGAAGAGGATATGTTGTTTGCAATTCTTTCAAAATCCTTCCAAGATATTTGTGGATGAATCCCTTTCTATGAATACAGATTTCTATGTATTATGTGTTTGTGCATAGAGGTGTTTGATTTGTGTTCATTTGGAGATATGGTTCAAGAAAGCTGAAAAGATTTAAAGATGTTGATTTATGGATATGGTTAAAGTTTTGGAGACTTTGCATTGGAATGGAAAAACCTCTTGTATTATTTACTAAATTTTTTAGTTTTATTTTGTAAGGTAAGAGTTGGTTCATGCTTCAAAATGTTTTTTTTTCCATTAGTCTTTTTGCTAGGTCCGGAGATGTTGGTTCATGGATACTGATTGATTTAAGTTCAAGAAAGAGCTGTTGAGCTAGTTTTTGGGCTTAATATTATTTCTCGTTTTAAGGTTGTGAGGATGCTTCTTAATTAAGTGTGGGGATATATTGAGAGCTAAAACGATGTTTTTTGGGCTAACTTTTGTTGTTTTTGTGAGCTGAATGGTTAATTTTCTCATGGATTGATTGATTTTTGTTGAGTTTGGAAGTATTTTGGAGTGTGTTGGGATGGGTTGAGTAGGTTTAAGAAGCTCATGATGGTTTTTGGTTGAGTAATGATATTCCGATAGGTTCTGAGATATATGTATGTTTGGTTCTTAGTAGGGTCTATTTTGTCTATGTTTTGATCTATTTTCTTATTGTTTGTGAGGGTAAGATTGTAAATGAGTATTTTGGGGATAGAGCTTCTATATCTAGTCTATAAGCCTTTGTTTGCTTCTATATGTGTTCTAATGAATGGACGTTTAGCTTGGGGAATGTTTTGTAATCTTGGAAGAGAAAGAATATAAGCTCAAAATAGCTTGAAGAAGTATAAGAAGTAGTTGATGAAGACTTGAATCAAAGACTGAATTGGCAGTAACATTGATGAGCTCTCAAGGAACATTGTAGTGGCTTTAGTGACTCTTCATATCAAGCATATCTCTTGGGAGGGGTATCCATGACCAAAGGAGGATTATTGAGAGTTATTCTTGGTTATTCCAATTTACTATTGAGAGAGATCATACATGAGAGAGAGAGTATGAGAGAGAGTATGAGAGAGAGCCAATTTTTATGAGAAGCGTTGTATCTACATAAGAGAAAGACTATGAAGACTATGAAGATGATGAAATATGAATACTATGTGATGAATTCCATTCAAAGTTGATTATTCCTCTTTTTCATTTTGGTTCTTGGATGGTTTTTATGAAGAATATGTTGAAGATTTGTTGTGATAAATCCATGGGAGATTTACTATATGATGCTATGTGAAGATTTGTGAGGATTGGTATTATTTTTTTCTTGTAGTTGATTAAAGTATAAAGAACATGCTTGTTGGTGTGACAATATAGATTTTCTTGTAGTAGATTTTCCATTTTCCTAGTATTCCTCTTGAGGCTCCACATTTTTTGTGCACAGCCAGGGAAGACTACCATCAACAAGCACCAATAGAAACTAAAAATGGAAGAAGTGGGATTGTTGAAGAGGAAGAAAAGCAATGAAGGATTGCAGAATTCCTATTACTGTTGAAGAACTGGTTTTAAGATGTGCCTAATTGGTTCTAATAGGGTATATTTTGCCTATGATTAATCTGTTTTCTTTCTATTTGTGAGGGTAAGATTATACATGAGTATTTTGGGGAATTATTGAGAGTGTGTTAGAATGTTTTTGATAATTTAAAGTGGTTTTTATTTGAGCTATATGATTTTTATACCTTCTGTAGATCTTCTATAATGTTTGTAGAGCTTTTTTATCTGGTATGTAAGCCTTTGTTTGCTTCTATATGTGTTTTGATAGATGGATGTTTAGCTTGAGGAATATTTTATGATCTTGGGAGAGGAAGAATACAATCTTGAAATAGCTCAAAGAAGTAGTTTTGATAAAGAATTGAAGTGAAGACTAAAGTAACAGTGACATTGATGAGCTCCCAAGGAACACTGTAGTGGCTTTGGTGACTCTTCATATCAAGCATATCTCTTGGGAGGGGTACGATTGAGAGAGAGCATATGTTAAAGAGATAGAGTATGAGAGATAGCCAATTTTTATGAGAAACATTGAATCTACATGAGAGAAAGACTATCAAAACTATGAAGATAATGAAGTATGAATACTATATGATGAATTGCATTCAAAGTTGATCATTTCTTTGTGTCCTTTTGGTTCTTGGATGGGTTTTATGAAGAATATGTTGAAGATTTGTTGTGATAAATCCATGGGAGATTTACTATATTATACTATGTGAAGGTTTGTGAGGATTGATGTTATTTTTCTTCTTGTAGTTGGTTCAAGTATAAAGAACATGTGGTTGATGTGACAAGATAGATTTTCTTGCAGTTGATTCTCCCTTTTCTTGGTGTTTCTCTTGGGACTCCATGGGATCTCATTTTTTCCATAACTTAGCTTAAAGGGAGTTTCATGTGTGGTTATTCTGTAAGCCATTTGATATATCCACAAAGCTATCATCAATTTGGAGATATTGAGATTGTTTTTGTTGGCACATTAATTAGGACTTTATTCATTTCTTTAGCTTGACCATTAGATTGGGGGTAGTGTGGTGATAGTTTGTGGTGAATAACTATGAATGTTAACACTAAGTGAGCTATCACTTCATTGATAAAGTGTGTACCTCAATCACTAATAGTTTCAATGGGGCAGACAAATCTAAAAAATCACTTCCTCCCAAAGAAATTTTATTGTTGTCTTAGCATTTTTCTCCCTAGCTACTGTCATCTTGGTCCATTTCATGAGACAGTCAATCACTACAATATGTATTCTACTTGTAAGTATTAGGCTACAAGTTTGATGGGACTAGTGCAATTAAGGCCCCATTTTTCAAATGGTTGCATTGCTATTACTGATGTTAGCTCCATTTTGTCTTTCATCATGGGTACTTTTGTACGCTAACACATGCCACAATCAAACTTAGTTCTATCATAAAAGAGTATTGGATGCCAAATTGAGACTAAAGAAAATTTCTTTAGTGGTGTCTCCATTAAAGCGTCCCCCACTGGTAATTCCTACATGTGCTTCCATAAGCACATCGTGCATCTTGTACTTGCAGACACATCTCAATAGACCATCATGTCATATACATAGCTGACCCACAATCAATTGGTAGGGTTGGACTTTACGAATGAGATCTAAAATCTAGCATTCCTTTATTCAAGGATTTATTATTATGTCATTAATCAACTTCAACATGAGCCTTGATTTATACAGTTTTTCTTCACTAGAGGTTTTGAATAGATAGGCATTCGGTAAGACATTCATGATGCCTTTTCTGTGGGATCCATAGTGGTTATTCAAGACGCATGGTTTGCCACGAAATGGTGTTTTCCCTTATGCACTACCACTCAAAAATCTAACTCTATAAAAAGTAATAACCATCTACTAATGTACATTGTTGCATTTGGTTTGTTAACAAGATAAACAAGTGCTTGATGACCCACAAAGAAGGTGAATGGCATTGTGATGAGGTAATGTTGAAATTTCTTAACTACAAACACCATTATCATGCCCTCTTTTTCTACTGTGAAATAATTGATCTCTACATGAGTGAGTTGCATGCTTGCAAAACTCACTAGAAAATCCATGTTGTGCTCTCCAAGCTAGCACAACACTACTCCAATTGCAAACTTTGATGTATCAATGTGCAGATTATTGACCATTTTAGGGCTCATAATATGGGTTCCATAATAAGAGAATTCTTCAACATTTCATATGCCTCTTGTCATTCATTGATCTACTCAAATACAATCTACAACTTGTACAAAGGTCAAGCAATTAGTGCGTAGTTTAATACAAACCACTGATAATATCATGTGTGGCCAAAGAAGCATTTCACACCCTTGTATTTAGTCAATGGTGGGAGATCGACAATCACTTGTGACTTTTGAGAAGTGCAATCCTATCATGGACACAATGTGGCCTTGTATACATTCATGTTTAACCCAGGTTCAAGGATCAACCATATTGTCTACATCTTTCAAAGATGATGTGAAGCTTCGATTCTCTAAATGTTCCTCCCAATTAATATGAACATAGAGGTCATTGATATAACCACATCTAACCATTTCCTTAGTATGTCCTTGAACATCACCACATAACGCATTTGAAGGTAAGGGGTATTAGTTAGGCCAAATGGCATGACTATGTAGGCAAACACTTCCCATTTAGTAGCAAATGTTGTTTTGTGCATGCCATTAAAATGAACTTGCGCTTGGTTGTGTCCTAAGAATCCATCTAGGAAGTTGTATGCTTCCTTCCCTGCCACTCTCTCAAGCATGTGCTCAATGTGTAGGGTGTAGTTATCTCTTTTTGTAGTAGCATCGAGCCTTTTTGTAGTTTGCACACACTCTAATTTTTCCATACTTTTTTAGTAAAATGACTTTGGAGACACCCAGTTCGTGTGCTCAATCTCTTAAATTCCTATACTCAAAGTTTTATTTAATTTCTTCCTTGATAGCATAGTATACTTGGGATTCATAGCAATGGTCTTTGTCTTACTTGTGTAGCATCAACGACCATAGGGATATTGTGTGTAACAATGCTAGGGTCTATTCCTTTGAGTTGCTTCATAGACCAAGCACACATATCAGATAACTCTTTTAAAATGTTTTGACAAGATTAATCTCTTCCTCCATTATTAGGTCATCGGCTATGAATAAGGGTCAAGGCTTCTCCTTGCTAGTCAAATCAAATTCCTCATCTTTGGTGGGCCCCTCAATGGGTTCATAGGTTTGTCATTGTTCTTAGCTCCTACCAATACTACGATTCGGTCACCTTTCTTGAAGTTTATGAACTATTTGGGGAGATTTTCTCCTTCATCTCCTTTGATTTACTATGTTGCAAGTGGACTAGAAGGTCCTCCCTTGATGCATCAAGTCTTAAGTGGTCAAGGAATTTTAGGGTTGCTATCAAAGCAGTTGACCTCAGATTCAAAGTTGAACTCTCATCCCTAGTTAGATGAGGGTGTCTCACCAAGTAGTCAAAGTTTTGAGTCCCATCCATCATGTAGAGTGGCATTGAGGGAAAGCCATTGACCTTTGATGTATATTTATCCATATCTCTTTCTAAGTGCTTGCTTTCACAAACACTTTCTTATAATCATCTTCATCATCAAAGAATGGTAAATTGATGGTTGCAAGATCATGCATCCAATCTCGTTCATTCTCTGAGCATGGGATATACTTAGTTAGTAGTCCATAGTTGGGTTTATATGCAATCCTCCTTTAAGAACTATCAATATGGCATCCAATTTGATTGGTGAGGTCGTCTAGATATCCATCTCTATACATACTATTTTTGTTCAATTTGCAAAGCACCTTTGTGGACTTGGGCCTCTTTCACCCAACCTCTCACCTCCTTATGATGCTCTCCTACCTTAGTGCTCTCCTCCACCTAAATTTTTAGTGATGAGGTTTTAGATTCCGCATCAAGCACTTTTCTCCTTGAGGGATCAACATGGTAGCCCTTTCGCTCTTTAAATTGATCATTTCCTTTGTTCTTTCCTTTTTCTTCTTTCTATTCTTCTTCCCTATTGAGGATACATCTACATTATTAGGTCCTAGTATTGATATTCTAGCGTATTTGGCATGTGTCTTAGTCATCACATTAAGTGGAATGGGTGTGACATTATCATCAAGATATTCAACTCCAAATATTCCTAAGAGCATTGATGGGAATCCGCTTCAATGCCCCTCTCACTTATGACATGCCCTAACAAAGCTACCCTATTTTCGCCAATATGACACTTTGCATGGTTTAGCTGCTCCCCCATTTGTGCGAGGAGGTTGAAACCTTCATCCACCTTCCTTAGATGTAGAGCCTTAGAACTATAAATACAAAAATCATCAATAAAGCCACGGGTAGAGAATGCCCATGCCCTCTACTTTGATGGGGCCTACAAGTATATTAAAGACAGCTGAAAAATTGAAAGAGGTAATGGTAGGCATCATTGCAGTAAAGCTCCCCTTGTTTCAGGGTAAGTTTCAACTACAAGATGTGCTTTATTTTCTTGAGCATGGTGAGGCATCTACACATATGAATAAGAGTGAGAAAAGGTGGTTGGCTACTAAGGCCACTAAATACCGCTTGATAAATGATGTGTTGTATTGCAAAGGAAAGGATGCAGTGCTTAGAAGGGTGCCAATAGC
Source organism: Lygodium microphyllum (assembly GCF_053477565.2). Taxonomy (NCBI): domain Eukaryota; kingdom Viridiplantae; phylum Streptophyta; class Polypodiopsida; order Schizaeales; family Lygodiaceae; genus Lygodium; species Lygodium microphyllum. The sequence goes on along the minus strand of NC_141156.1, from coordinate 30,718,551 downwards.
AAAGGGGATTATGGATGCGATTAAGAGTTTCCATGAGGGGGTTTGTGACAGACATTTTTCAAGAAATAACAAGCAAAAAGATTCTCCAAGCTCGTTTTGTGTGGCCTAGTCTGCATTGAGATGTGCAACATTGGTGCCGCACTTGTGATGCTTGCCAAAAGGCCGGACCAAGGAAGCTAGTGCATGAGGAACAAAATCCCATAACTACATATGGCCCATTTGAGAAATGGGGGATTGATGCAATAGGGCCACTCCCAACGAACTCAGACTGGCAAGGAATACATCATAATGGGTGTGGATTACATGATGAGGTGGGTTGAGGCTTCAGCAACTAGTAGGATCACATCCCAAGAAGTGAAAAAATTTGTGTTTGAAAACATTTGTTGTAGGTTTGGCACACCTTTAGAAATTATCTTTGATCAGGGTCCTAGTTTTATAGCTAATCTAGTGGGGGAGCTAATGGAAAGGCTAAAAATCAAGCACAGGCATTCTATTTCCTACTATCCACAGTGTAATGGTTTGGTCGAAAAGGTGAATGGGCTAATTTTTAAGATAATTACCAAGCAAGTACACATGCACCCCAAGCACTAGGATAAAAAATTGAGTGTAGCTCTTTGGGCCTACACAACTTCATTCAAAACCTCATTTGGCTATACTCCATTTTACCTCGTTTATGGCCAAGAGTATTTGCTTCCTATATAGGTGGAACTGGCTAGCTTACCTCCTTTAGTAGCTAGTAGAGAGAACAATGAAGATAAGAAGTTAGAGGAAATGATATTGGATCTAGAGAGGCTGGAGTTAGATAGAGAAGCAATAGTCCAACACTATTCTATGAAGGCTGAAGAGAGAAGGAAGACATTTAATAAGAAGCTGGCTAGCAAGCACATAAGGGAAGGATCACTTGTGCTATGCTATGATAACCTCTTGGTTAATAGAAAGAATGCTAAACTTGTGTTCAAGTGGGAAGGGCCATTCATGGTCATAAGGAGATATCCAAATGGCTGCTATAAGCTAGGTGACATGGATGGGAGGGTTCACAAGACAAGGGTAAATGGATGGCGACTCAAGCCTTATTTTCAAAGAATTAGGGACACTTTAGAGCAGTCATTCGACAAAGAGCCACCAATGAGGGGGTGCATTCCTCCCTGCTCTATCGGACCATCATTAGCAAGTTAGAGGCATGAATGCCTCTAGCCTAAGGTGAGGGCTAATGATCAGGGTTTTCTACAAACCGGATTTCTACCACAAAGTTTGGCCAAAACCCCTATCAAGAGCCTTACCCATAGCTTAAACCCTACGTCTTATTACTTTGGGTTTAATATTCAAGCATTAGGTATGCTACATTGCTTCTCGGTTATGATAACTCTAGCAAGTGGGAAAATAAGTTCTTAGGAGGGATGTCAATGTAAAGGGTAAAAGGGATGGGTTATCTTGGTGAAGATGGAAATGGATTACACCTAGGGGTTGAGTGAGTGCATAGATTTTTTCCAAAGAACTAACCTCCAACTACACTTGGGTTCCACCTGCATCACCAAGATTTGGGATCTATCACCATCATTAGAGGACACCTCACCCTTGTTGTAATGAAGCATTCTACCAAGAAAAGAAATCTAACTAAAATCTGGAACAGACATAAAATAACAAGAGAACTATTGCACCAAGACATCTTGCCAAGTATTAATGATGAGAGTTCCAAAAATGCATGACAGCCATGGCTGATACTTCATCTAGCAAGAAGGAAGCCAACATCAAGAAAGTGAACAACAAAACTTAGTGAATGAGCCAAAATATGTCTTCTCCTAGCCTCTTGCCTTCTTTATCCTAACCTCTCATTTCCAAAGTTAAGAGCACATTTACATAAGCAAGGGCTGAATTTACAAGGGCTGAAAATTACTAGGTATGGAATTAGCATGATTCTAAAGTACAAAAATATCAAAGTATTTTTCCTTCATGACACTTGTACACAAGTCAATGTCCACATCATGGTGTCATTTGGATCTTATACAAAAGCTTACAAGCATGGATCCCCTCTGTTACATGCTTATATGTATTTATATATATATAAACAATTAAAGTCAAAGAAGCCTTTGAAATTCATTTTTAATTATTTTAATAAATCCCAAGAAAAATCAAATTTCAAGAAAATTCCCACGCTACCTGACCGATTTCGACCTGGTCTACAAAGTTGCAAAAGAAACTTTTTTTCAGATTCTTCACCGATTTGAAGTTACAAAGGCATAGGCTGTTGGTTGCAAGAAATTTTATTCTCTCTTTCACCCTTATCACATCAACTTCCAATTTGATTTTTCTTGTGAATATATTATAATAATGTGCTTTAGGAACCCACCGCTTGTAATCTAGCTCCCTTTCTCTAGCTTGTCTACCAACACCCTTGGCTTCTTGCATGATGGCCAAGGTGGGGACTTGTCCCATCCACTATTCTCCATATTATCAGAGATGCCATACATCATCTAGGATTATGTTAATCAATAACATTAACTTAATCTAATCCCTCATGGAGGCTATATAAAGTGCCCATGGAGATGTAAAGAAATACAATCACAAGCACATGAGAGCACTCTAGATCACCAAGCCCAAAGGGGAGCCACTAAGAGCACATTATGCAACACCCTCATGCTAGTCCATCCCTTTGAGGTAAGTGAGGGCTGAAATGATGACTGGGTTACATCTTACCCATCCAACCTCCAATCCTCACTAAGAGAACTAAAGAGGGGCACCACCTAGCCAAAGGGAGGATGGGCTATGACATTCCTTTTCTCAAAGAGAATCAGAAGAACCAATACACAACTTTACAAGAGAGAATATATGTACTAGACACCATATTAGAATATGAGAGAGAGAGAGAGAGAGAGGAGAGGAGAGAGAGACAAGAGAAGAAGAGGTAGAGGAAGCTTGCCATTATGTATTCATGGAATGAGAAGATAAGAAGAGAGGGAGACAAGAGGAGAAGAGGTAGAGGAAGCTTGCCATTAGGAGAAGAGGTAGATGAAGCTTACCATTACGTACTCATGGAATGAGAAGATGAGAAGAGAGGGAGACAAGAGAAGAAGAGGTAGAGGAAGCTTGCCATTATACTACATAATAAAATAACTCACTCATAGCTTATCTCAAAGAGGTGGACTAGCATGAGGATATTCTAGAGTGTTCTCATATGCTTGTCATTGTCCTTGTCATTCTCCTTCTCTACATCTCCATGGGCTTCTTATATAGCCTCCATGAGGGATTAGATTAAGCTAATCTTCTTGATTAATATAATCCTAGATGATGTATGGTATCTTTGAAAATATGGAGAATAGTGGATGGGACAAGTCTCCACCTTGGACAAGTCTGCGCCTTTGTAACTTCAAATTCGTGAAAAATCTGAAAAAAGTTTCCTCTGCAACTTTGTAGACCCGATCGGGCCTTATAAGAATTTTCTTGAAATTTTCTTTTCCTTGGGAGTTATTGAGATTATAAAAAAAGGCTTCCAAAGGTTAGAACCGATCGGGCCTTGCAAGAATTTTCTTGAAATTTTCTTTTCCTTGGGAGTTATTGAGATTATAAAAAAAGACTTCCAAAAGCTGCTTTGACTTTAGTTCCTTATATATATATATATATATATATATATATAAATACATATAAGCATGTGACAGAAGGGATCCATGCTTGTAAGCTTTTTTGTAAGATCCAAATGACACCATGATGTGGATATTGACTTGTGTACTAGGGTGAGGTGTCCTCTAATGATGGTGATAGACTCCAAATCTTAGTGATGCAAGCGGAACCCACGTGTAGTTGGAGGCTAGTCCTTTGAAAAATCTATGCACTCACTCAACTCCTAGGTGTAATCCATTTCCATCTTCACTAAGATAACCATCCCTTTTACCCTTTACATTGACATCCCTCCTAAGAACTCGTTCCCCCCATTTGCTAGAGTTATCATAATCGAGAAGCAATGTAGCGTATCTACTGCTTGAAGAGTAAACCCAAAGTGATATGGTAAGGCTTTTGATAGGGGTTTTGGCCAAATTTTGTGGTAGAAATCCAGTTTGTAAAAAACCTGGATCAGTAAGCTATGAGTGAGCCTCTTTTTTATATAGCATTCCATGCATACATAATGGCAAGCTTTCTCTACCTCTTCTCCTCTTGTCTTCCTCTCTTCTCATCTCTCTCCCTCTCTCTCATATTCTAATATGACGTCTACATCATATGTACTCTCTTCTAATTCTCTCTCTACATTAATACTTAACCTTATTAAGTAAGACTTGCCATATGCTTTATTGGTAAAAAATTCTTATTTTCTCATGTTATATATATGTTTATGGGAGAAATTAAGAGCCATCACCTCTCTTAACCGTCCATCATCTTCATTTTCCTTAAGATGGGCTACAAACTCTCTCTTGTGAAGTTGTGTTTTGGTTCTTTCCATTCAATTAGGAAAGGGATGTCCTAGCCCATCCTCCCTTTGGCTAGACGGTGCCCTTCTTTAGCTCTCTTAGTGAGGATTAGAGGCTGGGTGGGTAAGAGGCAACCCACTCATCTTTTCAACTATTATTGTCTTCCAGTGCTTTGTTATGAATTAAGGACACAAAAGGAAGTTGGGGTTACATAATTGGAATCATACTCAGATGCCTTTATGGTATGATGTTGTTTGATGTTGGCAATTATTTGGTATCCCACTTGTTCCCATTGTGCTCTAAGTGTTGAGAATGCAAGCTCAACATGTGTGGACATTGATGATGGACCACCTAGTTAGATGGGTTTAGATGTTTACACTTAGCATGTCAATGGTCATTATGATTCTCACATGGCTACTAAACTATCACTTATTATATTTTCTTTGTTACACCTTCCTACAATTATAGTGCCAATTGATTAGTATAGTTAGTTATGCAATGTTTAACTTAGTAGGCCACTTTTCTTTATGTTGTATCTTATCTATACTTTGTGTACATTTCATCAAATTATTTATGAAATTGTAACTAAATCTATCACTTCTCATATACAAGATTGGGATTGGTGCATTTATGAGGGACTTTGGGCCTATACAAGTGATTATAAGATTACGAAGTAGAATATGCAATTTAGCTTGATTTATGGAACCAACACTATTTTTCCTATTGAATAAAAGTTTCCTACTTTACAAATAGCCCTCTTGTTAGGTTAGGTGAAGCTAAATCATTAAAATGCTATATTCTACAAATACTAAAGTTAGATTAGGAGCAATTATTGGCCTTAGAAAGTCTAGAAGCGATACAAAAGTGTTGAAAGGCTCCATATGATCAAATCATTAAATTACAAGAGTTTAAAGAGGATGATTTAGGATTACTATACGATAATAATTATTATAATTTTTTGAAAAGTAAAAAATTTGCTAGTTAGATCCCTTCAAGATTATCCATGTTTATGATAATGGGCCTACGGATGTGCAAGATATTAACGAAGAAAATGAGATATTTCGTATTGATGGTTTATGACAAAAGCACTTTATTGTTTAGGATTAGTGAGATCTGGTTAGATTAGTGGTTAGGCTCACCTTTGAATAATTTGAATTTTGGGATTTTTTTTTTGTTTTGGTTTTAATGGAATGCAAGTATGGATATTTTATGGATGGATGGGCTTACCCCTCATCTTGACAATGACAATTCCGATCCTACTCATATTGATCCTTATACCATTCCCCATTTTTAGATGCATGTCATGTTTCTCTATGCTTCAAGGGGTAAGGTGTGCTATGGTTTTTCCTTTGCGGTTATTTTTTTGTTTGTAGTATCGTTCATAGTTTAGTTGTAGACCTTGTCATTAGTGCCATCTATCTGTGCATGTCCAATTGCTATGTTAGTAGTGTTGCACTTATTTTTTATGATATGATAAAATACCAATGCCATGTGTAGTAGACTGTAGGGTATAGTTATCGTCACCATGATTATGATAGTGTCTTTTCATCGGATTGTGAAATTGCCCGGTATAGGATTGGTAGAGAGCCACATGAGTTTTCTCGATATCAAGATGTTGTCTACTAAATTTCTCCATCATATCTTGATCCCGAATCAGATTATCGTTATCCATATTGAGATTGCATTGTGACAAGTCGGATGTGACTATAGGCCGTATGTTAGGATGTTTGCCATTGGTACACATGCCCTATTCTGATGACATACCTATAGCCCCATTCCATGACATTATACAAAAAGAGAGAGAAAGAGGGAGGAAAAGAGAGGGGGAAAAGGAGATGGAGATGGATATATATACATATATGTGTGTGTGTATGTATGTGTAACACATAAAAAATGGATGGGGGAATAAAAGGTGGAGGAGAGAAAATGAGTGAGATGGAGAGAAACCAAGAGAGGGAAAAGGAGATGGACATGGACATGGAGTGAGTAAATTATTAAATTTTTATTAATTAAAAAATAAGAGAGGGAGAAAAAGAGAGAAAATAAATAAGATGAAGATGAAGAGAGAAATTGAGAGAGAGAGAGAGAGAGAGAGAGAGAGAGAGAGAGAGAGAGAGAGAGAGAGAGAGAGAGAGAGAGAGAGAGAGAGAGAGAGAGAGAGAGAGAGAGAGAGAGAGAGAGAGAGAGAGAGATGCTTACTTTTAACTTTGGAGAACATAAGTGGAGAGCACGAGTTAATAAATCCTCTAGAAGGTGCTTTTTTTAGTGCTCCCTCTATTGGAGAAGATATCGGGGACCTATTAGATCTTCCTTAGATGCACTTGAGATGGAAGCAATGATTGAGGCATTACTACCCATGGATGTTGAATCATTCAATCAATTGAGAGTGGAGACGTCTATACCATTATATGATGGGTGTTGGGTATCATTCTTAAAAATGCTTCTTACATTCTTCAATATACAAGAAAAATATGGATGGAGTGATGCAAGTGTGACTGAGTTACTTAGGTATATAGTACACTCATTGTTTAAATTGCATAAGAAAGTTTTCTAATTTCTTTAACATCTTTGGGATTTTCTAGATTACTAAACTATCACATGTTGCCATCCAAAAACATGATGCTCCAGTCTTGTGATGATGCAAGACAAGTGGCATGCACAAAATAGATCCACAAATAGTATTCAGCAGATACTAGCAGACTTGTAGTCATGGCATCACATTGATTCCATGTTTCTTGGATTTGCACAAGAGGCAATGAATCTTAGACTTGGTCTTTCTATCGATGGCATGAATCCATTCGAATTGTGTTGGGCCTCTTACAATGTGTGGCCAATAGTCTTGTTAACTACAATATTCCACCATGGCTTTCTACTAAGAAAGGACACTTGATCCATAGCTTGCTTGTGCCAATATTTTATAAAGTCAAGAATATGGATTTCAATATTCATCCATTGGTTGAGGAACTTAAGATGTTGTGGGAGGAGGGGATTACTATGAAAGACATAAGTAGCTTGAGAGATGGTCTACTAATATAAGGGTCATTCTTGACCATGCATGACTTTTCAGTATGAAAGATGGTCCATGAAGAGTCACTTCCAAGTGGAATGTGATCATTATTAGTTTTATATGAGTTGCCATATCGGACTCATTTCCAAATCAATATTTTTTTGGATCCCATGCACATTTCCAAGAATGTTGGCAACTTGTTATGTGACCATATCAAAGGAAAGAGAGGCACTTTGGGGGCAAGGATGGACTTGAAAGAGATATGTAAGATGGAGATGTATTGGCCACAAATAAGCTTTGGGTTATATAAAACATGCTCCTTGGGTCCTATCCATTAAAGAGAAGCACACAATGAAGAAAATCATAAAGCCTATATCCATACACCATGTGTGAGATATGTTCTCTTTGGTCCACATTTTCTAAAGATGATTAGGTAACAAAAATCCCATTGTAATAAAGCATAAGTCACCTTAGTCTAGAGTAGGCTAGGGTTAAGTATAAAAGGTGGGGATGTAACTTGTGAGGGATCTTTTTGCCATTTTCAAACAATACATGTTTTGAGGCTCCTTCCTCCCACCAACTAAGAGGGTGCATGCTCTTAGCCACCAAGATATGGGGTGCATACCATGTCCCACCTTGACATGAGGTGAATATTCATGTTACAGCTTACATATTTGATTCTCAACCTTCCATGGCAATATTATTTCAAGCTTAGCTACCTTGGCTATGGCTACTTTACAAACATGGTGTATTTCTTGTATTTCTTTATAAGAATGGTATATTTCATGAATTTCCAATTATTTGATTTGCTGTGAGAACTGGTTTATTACATTGGTATCAGAACATGGACTTTGATCCATGGGAAGAGTCATTTTCTTGGAGAATTTAGTCATAGGGACAGGAACTAGTTAATTGGAGCACCAAGATTTAGTCACAGGGTACCGTGACTAGTTACAGATCTATGCAACAAATCGAGACTAATTTTGGAGGTTTCTTGAAGAAGATCTTGAGGAAGATGGAGGTTCTTGGCCGAAATAGTAGGACGTGGTCAAATGGAGGTCCATTTTGAAGGTGTTTGACCCTAACTAGAGTCTAAGTGGGGTTACAGGGGTTAAACTGAGATTACTTTTTGGGGACCAGTTTCTCTCTCTTCTTCCTCTCAAGCTTTTCTCCAAGAATCAATGGATTCAACTGCTTCAATCTTCTTCCAATGGCCATTTCCCACTGAGGAGACATCAGAGCTTGATTCCTTATGCCATGAGCTTCAGGTAGAATAGCATATCATTTAAACTTGATGAGCTTGATTAGCCAGGACAACAACAGCAGTTTGCACAAAATGCACTGATTTCCAGCCTCTTCTTCTCCATGAAAATTCTAGCCATGAAGCTTGTCTGTGGTTATTGCAAGCTTTAACAGGGATTATTCAAGCATTCCAACAAGTATTCAATTCTATTTTCATTCTCTTGACCATTCTTGAGCTTTCAAACCTTGGCTATGGCAGATTCAAGACAACAATGATTTTTTTCTAAAATTTCTTCAAAATACCAAAGGGCTTTTGTTCTAACAAGCATCCTTGAGCTTCTTCAGCACTCATTGATCCGACATTGAAGATTTATTGCAAGATTAGATCATTTCTTATCTTGAAATGAGTCAAAACAGGGCAGCCACTTGAATTTTCAAAATTCTTGGACTTTGAAGGATGGTATCATGGGGCTTTTGGTTCTTGATGCATCCTAAAGCTTCTATGCGCGGGATTATATCAAGAATCCATGGTCTTGCATCAATATTGCAAAAATAGGGCTTCTTCTTGTCATTGCAAGTGTATGGACAGCATATGCAAGCTTCAAAGCTTCAATGGAAGAGTTCTTTATCAGGGATTGAAGCCTTCTACCTTTGTGGATGCTCATAATTGATTTCTTTCCAAAATTTTAGCCACGTTTGGGCTACAAGGATCACTTATATCAAATTTTTAGATACTGGAGCTCTCTTGAAGATAAATTGGAATCTATGAGCTACAATTTCATAATGGGAATTGCAATTTGAATGTATTCTGGGCTACATCAAGTGGGAGTTCAAGAATTTCAAGTCGCATATGGGTATTGGAGCTTCTATAATCATCCACTTCAACAATACAAGAGGTAATTCTTAATTTTGCTCTTAATCCCTAAATTAAAATCCAATTGCTTAAGCCATCCATTTGTTGAAAAGGGATAATTAAGAGTAATCTCATCTAAGAATTACCATTTGATTTTTATGTAGACCCAACTTAGGGCTGAATGATGTCATGCTGAATTCTTTTCATTCTATCCAATAAAAATCAGTAGCCAATTGTTGTTAATCCCTTCCATTTAATGGAAAACTTGTGCTAATCCTAACCTTGAATGGCTTGTTGTGATGGAATGCAATATGTCTGAAAATAAGAATCAATCGATAAGTGGAATAGAATTGTAAAGCAATGAGTCACTATTGTAGGTATTCGTTACACATATCCATTTCAATTCAGTCCTATTCCATTTTTTTCTTGCATATCATGAAATGGCAAGATCTTGATTCAGCCATGCATATCATACTTTGATTGATAGAATACTAGATCTGCCATGTATATTCCGATCGAGGAAAAAGGTCAAAGCCATATGAGATAGCAAGACAAAAGAGAGGTGACCCTTCCTTGCTATTTAAAACTCCGTAGGGGTGCACAACCTGGCGGCCCAGAAGAAACTTTGCACGTATTTCAGAGTTTTTAGGTGCTCGTCTTGCCATTTTATCCCTCACCACACATGGTGGACCACAGAAGACCACTTGGGAAAGAGTGGATGAAGATTTGAAGACTAGGTGTACCGAACAAGGCAGTTTGTGACATCCCTAGGTAGATTTACAGGTCTTTCCACATAGGTAACTATCAATTGTAGGTGTTTACTGGATACTAATAGGTGCCTTATAGCCCATCACAAGTCTATTAATTGCTTTGAAGATCTACAAGTACTACAGAATTTATTTCAGGGTCAAACATGGCTCCTACAGGGTGTTAATAGGTTGTAGGAATTCTCTAGACATGTACACAATTCCTATTAGAGAAAATTCTTTGGTGATCTGATTTGGGATCTTGATAGCTTTATTCAAAGAGGGGATGTTAAGATTTCATTTGTATAAAAAAATTTAGTAATTGGAAATCAGAAGAAAAAGTTATGGCCAATTTACTGAGAGGGGGTGTAGTGAACTGCACCTAGACAGGCCGCCTAGGATGTAATGTTTGAGTTCATTCTACCCATATACCTTATTGTAAGTTGAGATATTACTAAATATGGAATATCCTTGATATATAATCTTCATTTGAATTAATAAACCATTGGCATTAGTGCAATACTAATAAGGTTATTGACAGTTTTCTCCTCCACAGTCATTTTGATAGCACCTATGCTTAATGGCCAAACAAAAGAGAAAAGATCAAGTCATGGAGACCATTCAAGAAGATATCAGAGAATACATCAACGATCAAAAAAATACTAATGAATCCCTCAATAATGACCAACAAGATGATGATGCAAGCATTGGTAACGCCCATAGTGTACGGTTGGGTAATGATGGAAATCCCTTGTCTCGTGAACTTTTTGAAGAGCATTTGTTTTCAAGAGAGATGCGTATGTTGAACATTGGGATGCATGATCAATATGAGAAACTTTCCAAATCCTTTGGGAAGATTAAGAATACATCCAAAAAAGTGGATGAAGGACTTCAACAACTAGTCAAGTTCATGAAGAGTGGATTTGAGGATGTACTAGTAGCTATCAAGGATTTGAAGACTTAACCCACATCTTCTATACCAAATGAACCCACTATTTATATTTAAAACACTTCAGTTCAGCCCTCCAATATGAAAATAAAGGGGATTGATCAGCCTATTATGTCAACCTTTCAAAAAGGAGAGCCATCTACAATGAGGAGTACTCATTACCAGCCACCAATATCATCAAAGCACCATGTTCAACCTCAATTCAATCCAATACATGAAGCTACTTATGAAGAAGAGGAGGATATAAGAAGAGAGGAGAATAATGATATAATAATTGAAGTTTCATGATAAGAGTGAAAGATTTGATGAAAGAAGGTCATTTCATGATATCACCAACAAAGATAAGTCATTGGTCAGCCTACTAATGGACATCATCATTCTTTTGGATTGGGACAACTGAATCATGGTGGTAATAATCCTAGACCAAATTCCTTTGGAAGAGATTCAATGAATAGAGATTTTTTGAGACAATCATCTTTTGGGTAGCATTCCAACAATTTTCAGCCAACTTATAATGAAAGGGAGTACGAAGAAAAGATTACCATTTCCAACTTCAAGGGGGATAATGCATCTCCGATGGAGTGGGAAGAATGGATAAACAAATTGGAGATATACTTCATACTTTTTCCTCGCGATGATGAAGCCAAATTCTATTTTTCAGCACTCCATCTTGAAGGCTATGCTCATACATGGTGGAGATATATACAAAGAGTTGGTCACAATTTTTCTTCTTGAGAGGATTTTAAGAGGAAAATGTTGGAAGTGTTTGTCTCTCCAATGGAAAAAGAAAGATTGCAAAGAAGATGGTATGGTCTTCAACAAAGGGGCATGTCCATTCGTGATTACTCTAACATGTTCCTTAATCTTTCTATGTATATTGAAGGGATTCATGATTTGGCCAAGTTAAACAAATACATCTTTGGTTTAGATTCAACCCTCTCTTTAGAAGTAGGTGCAATGCAGCCCAAGACAATTCATGAAGCCATTTTATATGATGAAAAGTATGGGCAAAAATATAGAAGAGAATCAATGGGGTTTCAGCCAAAAAGTGCAGGGTATTCATTACCTAATCAGCCTTCTCTAGGGTTGGAGCACATTTCAGCTAGCAAAGGGATGTTCATAGGCAAGAAGGCAAGGGAACTAGTACCTACAACAGTAATTATAGCAAATTGCCTACATATCCAATGGTCCATGGATCAAAACCAAGGGGAGGAAATGGTTATAGACCAATGGCTGAAGCAAAACAGAGCTTTGCAAGGGCTGAAAATGCACAAAAGGGATCTCAAAACAACACTTATGACAAAGTTCTTTCAAATGAACAAATTAGAGACATGAGGGCAAAAGGGTTATGTTTCAAGTGTGGAGAAAAGTGGACACAAGACTATAGGCTGAAATGCAAATCCAAAAATAGCAAGCTTAACTTTGTCATCATCGATGAGCCGAATGAGGATGAAAGTGAAGAGGGGAATGTATTTCATGTAGAAGCAAACCCTATGGTTGAAGAAATGTATGACAAAGAGGAAGGAAATAATGATGAATTTTATGATATTGTGGATAGTTTTTTTTAAATCTGGGTGGTTCTTTATGTGCAATTTCTCATGATGCTTGGACTGGTTGTAAAGGAGAAAATACCCTTAGACTTGAAGGGCTGATCAATAGTAGAAAAGTTCATCTTTTGATTGATAAGGGCAACACCTATAGCTTCATTAATACCAAAGCTTTGCATGGGTTGAGATTTCTCTCTCAAAAAATGCAAATGTTGTTGAAGATTCAAGTTACTAATGGAGCTTATGAATCAAGTAATGAAGTATGCCTACACACTCTTATTACCCTATCTCCCTCATGTCTTATGGAAGTGGACTTTATCACCTTGGAAATGGGTCCCATTGATATTGTAACTGGCTGAGATTGGTTGAAAACCATTGGAAAGTTTTCTTTGGATTTGCAAAACATGCCGATGGAATTCCAATGGAATGGACAGCCTATGATATTGAAGGGCATTGATCAAATGCAAATGGAACTCATCTCTAGGAAGAAGATGCATAAAGAAATCAATGCACGGTCATGCATATTCTCTCTTTTGCTTGCGAAAGTGGATGAACAATAGTCACCAAATAAGCCACCATCTTCTTCAAAGCAAAAGGATCTAAGAATGGAAAAGCTATTGGAAGAATACAAAGATTTATTTTAGCAACCATCATTTTTGCCTCCAAAGAGAGAGGTAGACTACCCTATTGACTTGCTACCCAAAACAAAACCCATCAACAAACCTCCCTATTGCCTGTCAAAGTTTGAAAGGGAAGAAGTGGAAAGACAAGTTAAAGATTTGCTACAAATGGGTTTAATTCAGCCAAGTCAATCTTTGTTTGCCTCTTTTGTTCTCTTGGTTAAGAAGAAAGATTGATCTTTTCACATATGAATTGATTATAGGGAGCTTAACAAGTCCACGGTGAAGAATAGATACTCGATTTCTTGCATTGATGACCTCTTGGATGAGCTCAAAGATTCAGAGGTTTTCTCCAAGATTGATCTTTGTTCGGGCTATCATCAAATTCTAATGAAGGAAGGGGATGAGTATAAAATAGCCTTTAGGACTGAAAGAGGGTTATACCACTTCTTGGTCATGCCATCTGGGCTTTCAAATGCACCTGCTACTTTTCAAGCACTTATGAATAAGATATTGCAGTCTTTCTTGTTCAAAACAGTCCTTGTATTCTTTGATGATATCCTCATTTATAGTAAATCCAAGGTTAAGCATTTGATGCATGTTTGAGAGGTCTTTGACACATTAAGAAGGCATACACTCTATGCCGAAATGTCAAAATGTTCTTTCGTGGAAGATGAAGTGGAATACTTGGTTCACATTGTGGGAGAGCAAGGCATTTGTGTGGATCCTAACAAGGTGAAAGGTGTCAAAGAATGGCATACTCCTATGAATTCTACTTCCTTAAGGGGTTTCCTTAGATTATCTTCCTACTATAGAAGGTTTATAACAAATTATGCTCATGTGGCGGCTCCTTTGACTGATAGGCTGAAGAAAGAAGCTTTCTTTTGGGACTCCATAGCCAACAAGAGTTTCAATGAGATGAAATCTCTATTAGTTTCAGCACCTATTCTTGTATGCCCAGTTTTGTCTAAGGAATTCATTATATGTGCGGATGCTAGTGGACGAGGAGTTGGGGCTGTTTTGTATCAAGACCATGGAGTTATAGTCTATGAAAGTCGCAAGCTTGATGACAAGGAATGTCAACTATATGTCTATGAACAAGAAATATTGGCAATTTTGCATGCTGTCAAAAAGTGGCATCATTATATATATGGCAACCACTTCAAGGTGAAAAGTGATCATCATGTGCTAAAATACTTCCTTTCCTAACCAAATTTATCCCCTAAACAAAGGAGGTGGTTAGCTACTCTTCAAAGCTATGATTTTGAAATATCTTACATGGCTGAAAAAGATAATGTTGTGGCGGATGCTTTATCACATATGTGGCCATGTTGTGGCGGGTGATTTATCACATATGTGGCCATGTTGTGGCGGATGCTTTATCACGTATGTGGCCATGTTCTTTATCCTCAATTTCAATCATACATAAGGATTGGATTCATGACATCTAAGAAGAATATTTGCTTCATGAGCAAGCATCAAAGATGATGAAGGAATTTTAGCAAGGAAAAGGAGAAGAGTATCCCAACTTCAATTGGCACAATGGTCTTTTATGGTATCATGGTAGAGTCTACTTGACATCACAATCCTCTTTCAAAGACCGTATTTTGCATGAGATGCATTCTTCACCTTTAGTGGGTCATCATGGGCTGTTCAAAACATTTGACAACATCCATAAGAGCTTCTATTGGAAGGGCATTTTGGCAGGATGTAAAGGATGCAATGTCTTTCGTGTCAACAAAATAAAGAATCATCTCTTCTACCTGGCGGCTTACTTCAGCCACTTCCTATTCCTCAAGGCAAGTGGATTGATATATCTATGGATTTCATTGTGGGATTTCCTACAACTAAGCATAAGTGGAATAGAATTTATGTAGTAGTTGATCGGTTGACTAAATTAGCCCATTTCATCCCTACAAAGGCCCAATTTACAGCAAAGCAAGTGGCTTAACAATTCATGGAATGTATTTTCAATCTTTATGGTTTGGCAATGAAGATTGTGTCCTATCGTGACACTAAGTTTATGGGAAACTTTTGGAAAAGTTTCTTCTCTTCAATGGGGACTCTTTTGACTCTTAGTACCGCATATCACCCGAAAACAGATTGGCAAACTGAAAGAGTTAACAAATGGCTAGAGGTTTATTTGAGGCACTTTTGCCATGAGACACAAAATGCATGGGACCAATGGCTCCATCTTGCAGAGTTTTGTGACAACAATACTTACCATATGAGCATTGGAATGTCTTCTTTTGAAGCTTTATATGGCTACAAAGTACAAGTACCCTCCGCATTGTTTCATGAAGATGTAAATCCACAAGCCCATGAGGAGTTGGAAAAGATGAAGGCCCTTATGAAGCAATGCAAGGACAACATTCATAAAGCTCAAGAGACAGTGAAGGTCTATGCGGATGAGAAAAGAAGACATGTGGATGTTGAGGAAGATGAATGGGTATTTTTGAAGGTTCCCAAGTCACGTTATGCTTCTCTTAAGGGAGGACACAACAAACTTGCTCATATGTTTTATGGTCCTTATCGTATTATCAAGCAAGTTGGGAATCTTGCTTATCAACTAGACTTACCTTCCAACACAAGAATCCATAATGTCTTTCATGTGACTCAACTTAAAAAGTATGTGGGACCTCAAATTCAAATTCTTGAAGAACTATCTCCCTTGGATGATGATGGTTTAATCATCTATGAGCCCAATAAGATTATTGGGAAGTGAGAGAAGGTTCTAAGGAATTGTATTCTTATGGAATACCTTATCAAATGGAAGGGTTTGCCTATATCGAAGAGTCTTTATGGCAACACACATCATATTTGGAACAATTTCCATGGCTTCAACAAGAGGACAGTTCATAAATAGGGCAGTAAATAACTTGCTGTATTAAATTTATTTGAAAAAGTGAATTGTCTTATTGACTTCAAGCTTCAATTTTGAAGGCATGGCTGGATACTACATGTTGTCCTCTACATTTCTATATCTCATACATGGAAATCAGCCAATTCTAGCTCAAGATATGACTATTTTGTACTATAGCCTATTTTGGACAGTTTAGAGTAGCCTGTTCCATTTATGTGGTCCATCTTCATCAACTTCTATGATCTTCATCAACATGGAGCTTTATTTTATCATGAATTCCAAATGCTTCAAGCTATCTTTGTAATCATCCTTGTAATTTGTTCCCAATTCATCTTTGAGGACAAAGCTCTTTTAGGCTGGGATGGCTTGTAATAAAGCATAAGTCACCTTAGTCTAGAGTAGGCTAGGGTTAAGTATAAAAGGTGGAGATGTAATTTGAGAGGGATCTTTTTTCCATTTTCAAAAAATACATGTTTTGAGGCTCCTTCCTCCCACCAACTAAGAGGGTGCATGCTCTTAGTCACCAAGATATAGGGTGTATACCATGTCCCACCTTGACATGAGGTGAATACTCATGTTGCAGCTTATATCTTTGATTCTCAACCTTCCATGGCAATATTATTTCAAGCTTAGCTACCTTTGCTATGGCTACTTTACAAACATGGTGTATTTCTTGTATTTCTTTGTAAGAATGGTATATTTCATGAATTTCCAATTATGTGAGAACTGGTTTATTACACCCATGATTAGCATAAGATATGTTGGGGGTAAAGGTGCCGTCTAGCCGCCCATGTATTGCTACACTGATAGTACCCACACCTTCACACTGCAAGCGGCTGCCGTCACTTTATTCTTTATTATTTTAATGACAGATGAATAAAGGGAAGGCCGGTCACACATTGTGACTATTGGAGTTCCCACATTGTGAGTCTCTCTCTCTCTCTCTCTCTTGCTCTTGCTCTCCCGCCATAGCTTCTCCCATGCAAGCTTCGATCCTTCTCACCTTTCAACTAGTATCAGAGCATGGTTGCTTGAGCATTCAAGCTTGGTCCTTGACTCCTTCAACATTCATTTGAATCCCTACACCATTGGTTCTCAATCTTGGCAACCATATCCGACTCCTTCGAGCTCCCAGCTTTTGGAGCACCTAATCGGCCCATTTGGGCACCCTCAAGGCATTCCTTCAGAGGTATTGAAGCATTCTTTTGAGTGTTTATTTTAGTTTGCAAGGTATAGTAGGAAGGGGCAGCCATAGCTTCAACCATTGGAGCTCCCCCATTTCATATTTTGGCTCCTTTCTAATTAGACTTGACAAGGCTTTGTGTAGGCCTTCTTTAGGCCCTACTTGAGCCCCCCTTCCACCCCATTAATGCCACGTGGACCAGCAACATACCTGGCAACATCAATCCTATTTGTGCTAGCTTAAAGACCTACAAAAAATTATTTTTTACTTCAGCCCTCCCTTGACACTCATTGACAGCTTGAAAACACTTCATTTGGCACTTGCCAACACCCCCTTAATGCTCATCATTGGTGGTTTATCATTGGCATTGATTTGTGGACTAATTTACCTCAGTTGAAGAATATTTTCTACATTCCATAGGCAACCACAAATAGTGTTACATCACCACTTTATGTTCATGCTTGGATAGCATTGACATTAGATGCCCAGGGTCCCCGAATGCCAGGGGAATGTATGCCTATTGATTGGCCATCATTTGGAGCTAATTTAGTGGCCTAAAATACTCAGTTTTACATAATAAATCATTGGTGTACACTCCATGGCTGAATCTTATTTAGTCACTTTATGCTTTGCCTATTGGTAATGGTGCTTCTTGGGTGTTTCATATGACTATTGGGATGCAAATGAAGGTTGGAAAATGCTTTGGATGGTTCTGGAATGTATTTTGAGCCTTGTTTGAACTCTTTATTGGTTGGCATTTACTTAACATTGGTCTACACTGGCATGCTTTGTGATAAAGATTATACCTATGGCATGTGTATGACCCGTTGGTACATGCTTGATGTTTATGTTACCTACACATGGTACTTACATTGTTTGGACTTGAATGCTACTGAACCTTCATCTGGGCTTGAGTTTGGATATTCTGGAGCTTATTTTGGTCTTGCTTTGCTCGTCAGAGATTGATTAGGATTGCCTTTATGACATTGGATGCTACCATTGGATACTTGACCGCTCATATGCTCTCGATGTCTTACTAATGTATGATCTTGGATACTCCATCAGTGGTGCTCTTATATACTTTGTTTGAGCTTATTTTCTTGACACTTATGGCTTTTGTGTGAGTGGGAGTGTCTTTGTATGCTTATCAAACATTGAGCAGTGCAAGTTATGCATCTTGAGCTTTTGGACCTTTGAGTCTGGGATCTCCTCATGGATGATGTATGGTTGATATACCTTGGTCCGTGTAGATGTACTTGGGCTAATTTGGCTTTGTATTCATTGAGTAGACACCAACTTGTGTCAAATCTTGGCAGTGGTATGTACATTTTTTCCTATTGATTGGGGGGTGTACCGACTTTACTGATGGACTTTGTATGACATGCTTGGGTGTTGACTCATGTCAGTTTAATTGTTACATGCTTGTTTATGCCCGCTTGATGTTGGTTTTGCATTGACAATTGGTGATTGACTTTGAATATTGGGTTTTGTCTATTGTCAGCTCTCATTGTACACTGTTGTAATAAATTACAGCAAGCATATATCTCCAAACTGCC
The DNA here is from genome assembly GCF_053477565.2 of Lygodium microphyllum. NCBI lineage: Eukaryota > Viridiplantae > Streptophyta > Polypodiopsida > Schizaeales > Lygodiaceae > Lygodium > Lygodium microphyllum. The sequence goes on along the minus strand of NC_141156.1, from coordinate 30,699,588 downwards.
ATGTATTTTTTCATGCTGAATCATCATAGTTTGATGTACTTTTGATGATACTTGGTGGGAATTATCATTAAATACTTATTTCTTACCATTTTGCCTTGGTTTTGGTGGTTTTTTGGTCATTTTTTGCCATTTATAGCAAGCAGTTTTGAACTATTTGTACTGTTTCAACTTGCAGAATGGCATCTTCTTCCACTGACAGTGCTATCTTCAACATCACTAAGCTTGATGGTACAAATTATGCCTATTGAAAGAGCCAAGTTTGATTGGTATTGGTGCAAAAATTGCTGATAAAGCTGCTAAGGTTGAGCGGAGAGCAGCTTGAAACTATGACTAATGACGAATGGATGGAGCTTGCTGAGTTATGTAAGTCCACCCTCATCTTGTCTCTCACTGAACAGGTGCATTACAATGTGGCTGAGGAAGCACAGAGTGCTTGGTAGTTTTGGGATAAAATCAAGAACCTCTATGACAAGCAAAGTCCTGCAAGTCAAATGTATTGGCTGAAACAGCTTATGGATCTCCACATGAAAGAGACTGTGACGATGTCAACTCATCTGAGCCAGTTTCATGCTATTATTAAGAACTTGGTTTTGCAAGGCATTGATTTCAAAGAGGATGTCACTTCATTGTTCTTTCTTGGAACTCTTAATGAGTCTTGGGATGTATTCTACATTGCCTTATGTGCTTCTGCCACTACTCTAATGTTATCTGATGTTGAGAGCTCTCTTCTGTAGGAAGAGATAAATTGTAAGAATTTGGATGCCTCTCGTGTGTCTCGTGCTTTGACAATTAGAGGCCAACATGATGGAAATTCTAAGAATGATCATGGTAATGGCCGTGGATGGGATTCACAAAAATCTTGGTCCAAGTCGTGTGGCAAGTCATACAGTAAGTCTCATGGGAGGAATGCAAATCTGACTTGTCATCATTGTGGGAAAAAATGCCATGGTGTCATGAATTGTGCAATGAAAGGCAGAAAGATAAGGGGAAAGAGAAAGTGCAAGAAAAGTCTTCTGATCACAGCATAGTACATGCTAAGTCAAGTGTTAAAATTGAAGAGATCAATGTTATGCAACCGAGGATAGTGATGGGGATTATATCCTTGTTGTAGCAGCTTCATCTAGTGCTTCGCAGATGATAGAGATACACTCTATATATGCACAGTGTTGGCTCTTGGACTTAGGTGTGTCCTTTCATGTGACACCTTGCCGAGAGTGGTTCCATTCATACCATTCTATTTTGGGTTCTATGCGCTTGGATGATGAGAGGTCTCTTGAGATTGTCAACATTGGTGATGTTAGGCTACAGTTTTCTTCTGATAGTAGTTTTGTTATGTATGATGTACATCATGTACCTACATTAACATACTCTGCATGCAAGCTTACTTGTGGCAGGATTGTGCTTGCGAGAGATGCTAAGGGTGGCAGCCTCTACCCCTTAGTTGTTTTTGGATCTACAATTGATCATGCTTTGTATGTGGGGTCTTTACCTCATGTATCTCTTTGGCATGCTTGTTTGGGACACATGTTTGTTAAGGGAATGAACATGCAACTCAAGCAAGAGTTGAATGCCTTGAAGAAAGGGAAAATGTCTGTCAATGAGTATGTGTTGAAGGTGAGGAGCATTGTAGATGCTTTTGCAGCGATTGATGCAATGTCGGATGATGATGCTTTGGTTTCATCCACTTTGAGTGGCCTTAACAATGAGAATGCATGGAAATCATTTGTTACTTCAGTATATGTATGGAAGCCATTTCTAGATTTTGATGAGTGGATCTCTCTCATGATTACTGAAAAGATCAATATGCAATCATTTAGGATTTGATGGAGATTCTAGTGGTTCGGAGAGTTTGGATGATGAGCTTGGTATTCCTTCAGTCAGGATGCCAGGTGTACAGAGAGGTCATAGTAATGTAAAGGCTCCATTGAGTGATCCGGTGGTATGCAAATCTAGTAGGGTTAGATACCTTGTTAAAAGATTTGATTTTGAAAGTTATGCAGCTCACCATTATTCTTATATGGTGAAACTAGTTGAGGATTTTGAGCCCACTTGTTTTGAGGATGTTGTTGGTCATTCTCATTGGGATGCAGTAATGGATGAGGAGATGGTTGCATTAGAAGCCAATAAGACTTGGGATTTGGTACCCTTATCTAAGGGTAAGAAAGCTATTGGCTATAAGTGTGTTTACAAAGTCAAGCATAATGCAGTCGGTTCAGTTAGCAGGTATAAGGTTAGGCTGGTTGCAAAAGGCTTTGCTTAAACATATGGCATAGATTATGACGAGACATTCAGTCCAGTTGCTAGGATGGCAACTGTTAGGTGTGTGATTTCCTTGGCAGAAACCAAAGGTTAGATTTTGTAGCAAATGGATATTAAGAATGCCTTCTTGTATGGTGAATTGCAAGAAGATGTGTATATGGAGTAGCCAACAGGTTATGAGGATTTAGAGCATCCCATATATGTGTGCAGGTTAAAGAAGGTGCTCTATGGGCTGAAGCAAGCACCTAGAGCATGGTCTGACAAGATTGGAGAGTATCTTATCAATATTAGATTTTGTATTTCTAATGCTGATTACTCACTTTATGTGAGAAAGGGAGATGTAGGTTTTGTCATCATAGTCATCTATGTGGATGACTTGATTATTACAGGTGACAGTGACAATGGGATTGCTGAAGTTAAGGACTTCTTGAAAAAGAAGATTGAGATGAAAGATTTGGGTGAGCTGAGATACTTTCTTGGTATTGAGGTGATCAGATGTGATGATGGTATATGGCTATCCCAAAGGCAGTATGGCTTGGATATGTTATCCAAGTATGGTATGACAGCATGTAAGCCTCTTTCAGTACCATTGGAGTAAAATGTGAAGTTGAGTGCTGATGTTGGGGATGAGATAGAAGACCCTACTATATTCAGGAGGATAGTAGGGAGTTTGATTTACATGACTATCACAAGGCCAGACTTGAGCTATGCTGTTGGCCTTGTCAATCAGTTTATGCAGATGCCTAGAAAGCCTCATTTGGATGTAGTAAGACATATATTGAGGTATGTGAAGTCCACTTTACATTATGGACTTTTTTATGAGGCAGGTAAGGACGTACAGGTCTTTGGATACACAGATGCAGATTGGGCTGGTAGCATATCAGACAAAATATCTACAAGTGGATTCATGTTTTCCCTTAGTAGTGCAGCAGTTACATGGAGCACCAAAAAGCAACCTACAGTTGCTTTATTGAGTACAGAGGCTGAGTATAGAGGTGCTGCTATGGCAGCATGTGAGGTGGCATGGCTACAAAAGTTATTAGGTGATTTGGAAGTGCAGGGAGACGATTCAATTGTCATTCATTGTGATAATATGAGCAGCATACAGCTAGCTAGGAATCCAGTGTTCCATGCTAGGATAAAACACATTGAGGCGCACTACCACTTTGTGAGAGAGAAGATACTTGCAGGAGAGATTAACTTGTTATATGTCAGCACACAGGATCAGATAGCTGACATTTTCACAAAGGCATTAGGTGCAGAGAAGGTTCGAAAGTTCTGAAGCTTACTTGGAGTTGCAGGGATAGAGTTGAGCTTGAGGGGGAGTGTTGAGATGGCAAGCTCAACACGTACGGACATTGATACTGGACCGCCTGGCTAGATGAGTCCACATGTCTATACTTAGCACGTTGGTGGTCATTATGATACTCACATGGCCACTGACTTATCACTTATTATATTTAGTTTGTTATATCTACCTACAGCTAGCAAAGATATAGCGCCAGTCAATTAGTGTAGTCGATTATGCACTGTTTGACTTATAAAGCCACTTTCCTTTATGTTTATCTTATCTATACTTTGTGTACATTGTATAGTGTGTGGAAGAAGAAGAAAAAACCAGCAAGAAAATGTTTTGGCCTACATCTCTCTTCTTGTGTTCTTGAGTGAGCTTCCTCTTGTGTATATAGTGTGTGTTTGGCATAGTAGCTCAAGCAAGTCCTCCCACCACGCAATTCTTGACACTTAATATCCCTCCAAATGCCCTTCCAATAGAAACTCTTATGGATATTATCAAATGTTTTGAACAACCCATGGTGTCCCACTATAGGTGAAGAGTACATCTTATGCAAGATACGGTCTTTGAAAGAAGATTGTGGTATCCAAAATACTCTACCATGATACCATAAAAGACCGTTGTGCCATTTGAGACTTAGATACTGTTCTCCTTTGCCTTGCTAAAATTCCTTCATCATCTTTAATGCTTGCTCATCAAGCAAATACTCCTCTTGAATGTCATGGATCCAATCCTTATGCACGGTTGAAATGGTAGAAATGGAACATGCCCACATTCTTGATAAGGCATCCACCACCACATTATCTTTTCCAGCCATATAAGATATCTCAAAGTCATATCCTTGAAGAGTAGCTATTTATCTTCATTTCTTGGGAGATCAATTTGGTTGTGAAAGGAAGTATTTCAGCACACAATGATTGCTTTTGACCTTGAAATGACTGTCATAGATATAATGATGCCATTTTTTGATAGCATGCAATATTGCTAACATCTCTTACTCATAAACATGTAATTGATGCTCCTTGTCATCAAGCTTTCAGCTCTCATAAGCTATGACTCCATGATCTTGACATAAAATAGCCCCAATTCCTCTTCCACTAGCATCCACGCATATGATAAACTCCTTAGAGAAATCCGGGCTGAAGGGGAAGTACAGAGCTCTACCTCGAGACGTACAGATCGCTTATTGATCAAGTGTTTCAAGCTGAGTGGCCATGGCTACCTCTCACATAGCTGACATGCAATGCCTACCTTATGGGTGTAGTGAGCTTACCTTGATGCTCAATCAAGTTCCCTCCTCTCTCTTGCACTCCGGTAGCTCCACGATCCTTGCGGAAAGCTCAAGCAACCTCAAGCCCTCTCCGTCAAGCTCCATCCTTCATAGCCATGTGAGAAAAGGAAGACAAAAGAAGAAGAGAAGATGAAGAGAGAAGATGGGGAGCTTCTTCTCCATGATCCCTCACTCTCACACACACTCCCTCACTCCCTCAATCCCTCACTCAAGCACAAGCAAGAAGGCAAGAAACAAGAGAAGAAGAAGAAGAAGCTTTGGGCACACACAAGAATGAGCTTCTCATTCACTTTTCAACTTTATATACAAAACCCTAAATCCCTTTTGGTCAGTCATCCCCTTATCCCCTTTTTTACATGGCCGATCGTGGCCTAGGCCCTCTTTTCCTATTTCCCACCATTCTAAATTATCCCATTCCCAACTAGTGCATACAATTTGTGCAGGAGTGAGCCTGGCATTCTTTTACAAGGATTCGAGAGCGCTTTCACAATTAATGGTGCGCTTTTACTCTTTTCTTTTCTCGAGGTGACATTGAGGCCTTCTGGAGAGGTCGTCATTCAAAATTTTCAGGGTCTGACTTCCATCCGGGGCGCCTTTTCCTTCCTTTGTCCTGTGTCCTTTCGATTATCTCCTTTTTCCATTTTCCCACTCCTCTGCTCCATTTTTCCACTCCTCTGTGCTGCGGTAAACATTACCCCCCTCCTAGCTGAGTGCCAGTCCCATGGCGCTGTGGTGGGGGTATAATGGGGTAGTTGGGGTTGTTGCTAAGTGGAACTGGTGGGTAGATGACCACAATCAAAAGGTGCTGTTGTGAATGAGAGGTGATGGAGTTTGATTAACGATGACCGGGAGAGATTCCGGCGTGCGTTAGACTTCATGAAAATGCTCAGCATTTCTCACACAGTTGTAGCTCCCATTTTGTGATGGTGGCTGATAAAGGTTTTGCATGGGCATCTCTAATCATTTGGAGAATATGAGGTTCCAAAATCTATGCCAATGGTGGGTCCATCACTAAGTTCTCCTTCTACTTGATTTGATTCAGTCATGGTAGCCATCAACAGGCAGATGGTCAGCTACATCAAGCATGTTGGTCCATCCAACCATCGGAGTATGCAAAAGCTCCTGAAGCTACTATAGTAGTGTCCTGTATGACTTAGGGAAAAATTCATGGTCATTAGCAGATGTCGTGGATGATCTTCTTTAGCTGGGTAGCCATTCACTGATTCATGATCATAGCCTGCAAGAGAAAGTTGTGCACTCCCTAAGAGGTGTGTCTGTCTCACGGTGTGGTGTAAGTGCATGTGTAGTGGAACTGGGAGATGGGTCTAACCTTGGGTAAGCCCTTGGTAATGTCCCACACTTGAGGACCCAGTTCGTGTGTTGTTGGAGATGTAGTGCAAAACTTAGGGTGACAGGTCTAGAAGTCTCACCCTTGATGTGCCCTAAGCGTGAAGTTGGGGAGGGGCTAGGTGTAAACCCTAGGTATAGTGAGTGAAGTGAGCCCTCGTGCTTTTTTATTTTCTCTTTTTATTTTTCTTCTCTTTTTTTTTTGAAGAATTGCATACAAGGAAGATGTCCTAGCTAATGCCTATCACCTTCTCTGGATTACGAGGCTGTCGCAAGCATTGGGATAGGAATGCGCGACCTCGGGGGGGGGGGGGTCACTCATGAATACATGTATATATAACGTGAGTTCAAAATAAGGGGTTTTTAAAACACCATTTTTATACATTTTTTTACATACAGAAGGGTGTCATATAAAGGGGGTACTTACAGATTGAATAGAAAAGGGTTATGTTTTATTCAAGAAAAATTCACAGATTAGGATATTTATAAATAGGCCATGAACGCACGTTATATAAACAATATATATATAGTGAACCCCCCGAGTGCGCGACTTTGTAGATATTCTTTAATATCGTCTCAGGGCCTTCAGAGGTGTGGATGACAAGAAGGATGATTGCACATCTTGAAGCAGGTATCACTCATATCCTCTAAGATTTCTAGGAAAAAGAAGGGAAGCAGGGTTGCCCTCATCATTAGTCTAGTCATGGCTCTGTTGAGATATCGAGCTCCACTCGTGATACGCCAGGGTGACCGTTGTGTATTTATGTCACCGACTTGTCAGTTGCAGACGTGGTTCGTACACCGCCCATGAATAATAGCTACATGATAGTTATCCTTATCTACTCTAGTTCGTGGCTCAGTTAGTATGCCACCTTAGTTAGTTGAGTTTGGTTTTGAGACCCATATATAGGGTTCTTCTATTTCTTTGTACTAGAGTTCTTTTGGCTTACACAACTAAGAAGAGGAAAACTGTTTTCAACCTCCACCCTTGTGTGTATTCCCCCATTGTGCAAGCAAGAAAGCTTCAAGTGAGACTCCTTCCTTCTCTCCCACAATCTTGACATGGTATCAGAGCCTTGTTCGTGGTAAGGAGCTCAAGAAAGCAAGCCAAGCTCGCGGTGTTCTGGTAAGAGGAGCAGTGTTGCTTTCATTTTTTGTTTTGGGAGAAGATCTCTGCAGGTAGCACAGCCGGAAAGTGCAGGAGTGCATTGTCTCAGGTTAAGACGCCCTTCGCGGTGAAGCAAGAGGGCAGTACATGCTGGGAGACAGGGCTTTAGCCCTTGGCGACCTTGTTTTTTTGATTTGAGGCCATTTCGGGGCCTGTTTTGGAGGCGGAAGTTTTCTGCACGCACTCAAGAAAAGGCCTAGTTTTATGCTGTGTGACCACTGTTCTGTAGGTCGGTAAAAAGTTACTGTAGAAATTGCATTGTATGACTATGCGCAGAGACATTGGGAGTTACAGAATCATCCCTGTTGCCTGTTGATGCAAAATCGTCACTAGGAAGTGACTATGTGGTCAAATACCACTTTCGTCAGTTTTACAGATTTGCCCTTGTGAGGCTGAAGCTGTGTTCTTTGCAGTGACAGAATTTTTTGCAGTGTTCTGTAATGGCGTCTGATTCTCTTTCATAGATTGTCACTGAAAAGCTTGACAAGAACAACTTCCAAGCATGGAAGTTTAGAATGACAAATTTTCTTATGGGAAAAGGATATTGGAAATTTGTTGCAGGAAATGAAGAAGAACCAGTTCTTCCTGATGTTCCCAATCAACAGCAAATGCAAGCATTCAAAACATGGCATGAGAGAGCCAGGAAAGTTATGTATTGGCTGTCTATCAGTATTTCAGACTCTATGATTGTGCATATTCAGGATGCAAGTACGCCAAAGGAGGCATGGGATACTTTGTCAAAAATGTATAGCACAAATACGCAAGCCAGGAAAATGCAGCTCAAGCAAGAGTTGCATAATATGCAAAGAGACCGTATGAGCATCAACGATCACCACATGAAGGTGAAGAAGATTGCAGATGCACTTGCTTCCATTGGGTCACCAATGGAAGATGATGATTTAGTTTCCGTGACCTTGAATGGTCTAGGAAAGGATTATGCACAGTTTCGAACATCCATTTCCATCCGTGAAAGATTTCCTGATTTTGAGGAGTTGATTGCTCTTCTAATTTCTGAGGAGCAGAGAAATGGTGGTGCATCTTCTTCAGGAGGAACTTCAAAAGAAGCTGTCTTCTACTCAAATGCTGGAAGAGGTAGAGGCAGAGGTAGAGGAGGCCGATTTGGAGGCCGTGGCAAAAATCAGAATATGCAGCAAACTCAAGAAAACCAATCCTATGGAGGAGGACGTGGTAACTCTAGAGGCAGGGGGAGCCAAAGAGGTCGTGGTGGATGGCAAAGAGGCCAAAATGCAAACAGTAATGTTGAATGCTACTACTGTGGTAAAATGGGTCATATGGCTAAAGACTGCTATAAAAAGCAGAATGACATCATGAATGGAAAACTGCAACAAGGGAATTATGCATCTTCTAGTAGACAGGGTGATGACAGAAATGAGCACTTGTTTATGGTACAGCACATGAACAATTCTGTGACAAGTGTAGAAGAAAGCAATGATGTATGGTATGTTGACTCAGGTGCATCAAACCACATGACAGGTCATGCAGAATGGATGGAGGATGCAAGAAAAATGGAAAAACCAGGATTTGTGGAGACTGGTGATGATATTGCACATCCTATTGTGCAGATTGGAAAAATTCCCTTGTCTATGCAGGATGGGAAAAAGAAATACCTGTCCGATGTATTTCATGTCCCGAATATCACCAAGAATCTGGTTTCTGTTGGTCAAATGGTTGAGCAGGGCTTGCAGGTCAGATTTAATCCTCATGGATGCTTTGTTGAGGATATGAAAAATAAAGGCCGCTTGATAGCAAAAGGAAAGAAGAAGGGAAGAATGTTTACATTGGATGCAGACATGTCTGAATTGAGTGCAGCAATGTTTGCACATGGGACCGGTGTAGTTGCAGATATTGATATCTGGCATAAACGCATTGGTCATGTTAATGTACAGCGACTTAAATCAATGCAAGCCCAAAATATTGTTGCAGGTTTGCCAAAATTCAAGGTTGCAGAAATGCATAAGGTATGTGAAGCCTGTCAGTTTGGAAAACAGGCAAGGAAACCATTTCCTAGACATGTTCAAGAGAGTAAGAAGCCATTGGAATTAATCCACTCTGATGTGTGGACAACTAAAGCTGCATCTCTTGGAGGCTGTCATTATTTTGTCAGTTTTATTGATGACTATAGCAGAAAAGTTTGGGTGTATTTTATGAAAAAGAAAAGTGAAGTTTTTGGGCATTTCAAAACTCTTAAAGCGATGGTTGAAAAAGAAACAGGCCTGCAGATAAAATGCCTAAGGTCAGATGGAGAGGGAGAGTACCTCTCAAATGAGTTTGCAAGGTTCCTACAGGAGCATGGCATAAAGCAGCAATATTCATGCAGTCATACCCCACAACAAAATGGAATTACAGAAAGGAAAAACAGGCATATTGGAGAGGTATCTCGTGCCATGCTCAATGAAAAAGACTTGCCAGATTTTTATTGGGCTGAAGCAGTTGCTACAGCAGTCTACATAATGAACAGGACTCCCATTGCAGCAATACATGGAATGACTCCAGAGGAGAGGTATACTGGTAGGAAACCAGATATTTCTCATTTGAAAATTTTTGGTTGCGTTGCCTATGTACATGTGCCAGATGAGTTGAGATCCAAGTTGGATCCAAAAGCTGAGAAGTGCATCTTTATTGGTTACTCTCTGCAGCAAAAAGGGTATAGATGCTATAACCCGTAAGTTTACAGTGAGAAGAGATGTTGTTTTTGATGAGATGAGTAGCTGGTATAAACCAGTAAATGTGATTGATGATGTAGATGCACAAAATGGTAATGCTGCACAGAATTCACAGTAGCAGTCACAAAATATTAGTGGACATGGAGCGTCCTCTAGCAGTGGTTCACATTCTTTGCCATGGACAGGCAGATTGAGATCAGGAGAATCTTCTCAAAGTAATGCAGATAGTGGTATGCAAGTATCACGAAAAGGAAAAGAGAAGGTTGATCAGCCCATGTTTGATGTGAATGCAGGTCACTCTTATGTGGATGGTGAATCCAGTGGCTCAGAACAGAGCATTGATGATGAGTTGGGTATTCCTTCTATTGTTACACCTGGAGTAAGGAAGACCAGGGATGTTTTGAGAGTACCTGGGAGTGAACCTACTTTGCGCAGGTCTACAAGAGCTAGGTATCCTGTGGATAGGCTGAAATGTGATGGATTTATAGCCATTCACTATGCATATATGGTCAAAGTGATACAGGAACCAGAACCCACTTCTTTTGAGCAAGCCATGGGAAAAGAAAAATGGGAGAAAGCCATGGATGAAGAAATGGATGCCTTGGAAGCAAATGCTACATGGGAATTGGTACCTTTGCCTAAAGGTAAAAATGCAATTGGTTGTAAGTGGGTTTATAAGGTGAAGCACAATGCAGATGGTTCTGTGAACAGATACAAGGCAAGATTAGTAGTCAAGGGGTATGCACAAATATATGGCATTGACTATGAAGAAACATTCAGTCCAGTTGCAAGGATGGCAACCGTAAGAGCAGTCATTGCTATGGCTGCATCAAAGGGATGGTCTTTACATCAGATGGATGTAAAGAATGCCTTCTTGCATGGTGATTTGCAAGAAGAGGTCTATATGGAGCAGCCACCAGGTTATGTGCATGCTGTTCATCCTGAGTTTGTTTGCAGGTTGAAGAAAGCCTTGTATGGCTTGAAGCAAGCACCTAGAGCATGGTCTGACAAGATAGGACAGTATCTTGTCACTATTGGCTTTCAGATTTCCAAGGCAGATTTCTCACTTTATGTGAGAAAAATAGAGAAAGGTATTATGCTACTTGTCATTTATGTTGATGATTTGATTATGACAGGTGATAGTGATGAAGATATCCTTCATGTGAAAATGCTATTGAAGCAGAAGTTTGAGATGAAGGATTTGGGAGAGCTACGTTATTTCTTGGGCATTGAGGTGATTAGATCACCAAGTGGGATACAGCTCTTGCAAAGGCAGTATGGATTGGACATGCTGTCCAAATATGGGATGACAGGCTGTAAGCCTATTTCGGTTCCTTTGGAGCAGAATGTGAAGCTGAGCACAGATGCAGGTGAGCTTCTAGAAGACCCTACTATGTACAGACGCATAGTAGGAAGTTTGATTTATATGACTATTACCAGGCCAGATTTGAGCTATGCTATTGGATTGGTAAGTCAGTTTATGCAGGCTCCAAGGAAGCCACATTTGGATGCGGCTAGACGCATACTCAGGTATGTGAAGTCCACATTGCAGTATGGACTATTTTATGAGACTGGGGTTCAGATACAGTTGCATGGATACACTGGTGCTGATTGGGCTGGTAGTATTTCTGATAGACGATCTACCAGTGGATATGTGTTCTCTTTTGGAAGTGCTGCAGTCACTTGGAGCAGCAAGAAACAGCCTACAGAGGCTGAGTACAGGGGTGCAGAAATGGCTGCATGTGAGGTAGCTTGGTTGCATAAGCTACTTTATGATATGCATCAGTCTACAGATGGGCCAGTTGTCATTTATTGTGACAACATGAGTAGTATACACTTGGCAAATAACCCAGTCTATCATGCTAGAACAAAGCACATTGAGGTGCATTATCACTATGTGCGAGAGAGGGTTTTACTAGGTCTTATTGATCTAGTTTATGTCAGCACAGAGGATCAGGTAGCTGACATATTCACGAAGGCATTGGGCGCAGAGAAGCTGCGCAAGTTTAGAGACCTGCTTGGTGTGCAGGAATTGGGATTGAGCTCGAGGGGGAGTGTTGAGATATCGAGCTCCACTCGTGATACACCAGGGTGACCGTTGTGTATTTATGTCATCGACTTGTCAGTTGCAAACGCGGTTGGTACACCGCCCATGAATAATAGCTACATGATAGCTATCCTTATCTACTCTAGTTCGTGGCTCAGTTAGTATGCCACCTTAGTTAGTTGAGTTTGGTTTTGAGACCCATATATAGGGTTCTTCTATTTCTTTGTACTAGAGTTCTTTTGGCTTACACAACTAAGAAGAGGAAAACTGTTTTCAGCCTCCACCCTTGTGTGTATTCCCCCATTGTGCAAGCAAGAAAGCTTCAAGTGAGACTCCTTCCTTCTCTCCCACAATCTTGACAGGCTCTACTATCTATCCCTAGGTTGATGTCAAAAAAGAGTGGAGGGAGGTGGGCTTCCTCGGCTGTGGGTCTCTGCATTAGTAGGAACTTGATAAGCCTAAGATAATTATAGGTAGTTAAGAAGGCTGGATCTGAGTAAGAAGAAAAATCTACGAGGAAGCGGTTGATAGATGGGAGGAGATGCTCTAACCTAAAGACTAGGCATTCCTCGGGGCTTCGGGCATTAACATTATATATCTTAGGAAAGTCAAAATCCCCATGAATATTTCGATCATAGTCAACTCCATGCCTACAGGGGTAGGGCATGTAGATGGGGTCATTGCGTTCTTTCGGGAGCGAGCTACAGAAGGCGGTCCAGGTGTCAAAATTGGTATCCCAAATCCTCCTCCGCCACTTTGGTTGTGCCTCGTAGCCTTGGATAGTTTTGGGAACCCTGTTTACCTTGTCGTTCCAGTAGTCTTCAGGCTCTTGCCTCCATCTGGTTATTATGAGTCCTCTTTCCTCTATCCACCTATTTGCAAGATCATTAGCTAGATCCTTGATCTTGGTTAGAATACCTAGAGGCAAAGCACGGTCCAGAGAGCATGGATAAGCAAATGAAAGTGCTTTGCGTTGGGCTTCCTCTGCTAGTTCTTGTCTTCTTCTTCTGGCTGCCACAATGCGCTTGGGCATATGGGCATCTTCGGGCTCTTTAGGTAGGAGGTCTGGTAGATGCGGATTTGGACATTCTTTGTTGCTCTTCTTCAGCATCTTGCTCAAATTCGAGATCCTCTTTGGCATTCTGCTCGACTATGGATGGAACCGCTTGCGGTGGTGGTGGTGGCTGCTCATACTCTTCAAACCCAAGTTCCTTAAGCTCAATAGTGGAGAGGCCGACACAGCATAGGTAGTGAAATTGCTGCTCTTTTGTGATTTCTGTGCCTGTTGGAAGCTCTCGTTCTTGAAGGCCATACTTTAGTGCTCGGGTGGTCAATTCTAGCTTCCTAATTACCTTCTCCACTGAATCATTGCCCTCTGCCTAGGTGATATGTAGTACTGTGCTGAGGAAGGCTTGCCTTTGTATGTTGGCACATACCTCAGCAGCTTCTACCTTGGACTCCACAAGCACTCTCTTGCACTCAACCACCGCCAAGCATTCTGTTAAATCCCTAACTCTTTCAAAATTGTTTATTTCCCACTCACTGGCTCTCTCGTCCATCTTCTTTCTTCCCTCCTCTAGCTCACTTGCCAAGGTTGTCACAACCTGCTGTTGCTCATTTGTTAAGAACTAGAGTTGGTTCCTTTTCCTAGATTTTCGAGCCAGCTGTTCTTTAGCAATTTCTTTTGCTTGATTTGCAATGCTGAATCTTTTTTCTACCTCAACAAATAGCTCTGAATTTTCTTGCACAAGCTGCTCATGTCTTTGGATCTCTGCGAAGTGCATTGTGCCTCATTTTGCAGCCTTTGTGCTTTTGTTGCAAGAACACCCGACCTTTCTTGTTCTAAGAACTCTATTTTCCTCTCCAATCTATCTTGTTCTTTAAGTTCATACCATAGCTGGAAAGCTATGGCATCTTCTTGTTGCTCACTTGGCTCGCCCTCCTGAGCTTCTATCTGTCTGTACCTTTTCAATTTGGCATTTCTATATTGCAAGTCAGCATATTGCTGCACTAGTAACTTCAAGCTTTGTTGTTTTGCCACCAAGTTTTTCTCTTGATCTTCCAGCCTTTGTCTAAGGCGGCTCTCATTGTCTTGGGCTTCCTTGGTCTTTGCTTCCAGCTGATCTTGTAGAGTTTTCACTTCCCTTCTTCGATCAGCTCCTTGCTTTGAAAATTCTAGCCTTAAGGCTACCAAAGTTTCCTTTTCTTTCTCTAACTCCACAACGGCTATCTTCTTTTCTTCTTTTGCCTTGTCCAATGGTGCTAGAAGCTCAGCCACATAAGCGTCATAGTCAGCACCAGATGGCATGGGAGTAGGGGTTGTAGTGGTTGATGCCTCTAGCTTCTGTTGTTTTGGATCTTGCCTAGAATCGGCATCTGCAGCAGAGTGGGCCTTTTTGCTTCGGCTTCTGGTACAATTTTAGCCACTTTACTGACAAGTAGCTGCATCATGTTCATCAATTGGGCCTTGTCTAGAGAGGGTGTGGGTTGCGGGGTGGTTGTGGTTGCAGTGTCGGTTGGTACTGGCACAAAGGAGGAAGGCAGGTGGTGCAGCAGGGATTTGGCCTTGCCTACAACTACTGGGGCCGTTTCCACATTGCCACTTGCTTCAGCTTCATGGCAGGAACTCAAAGGATTGATCTCTCCTCCCCCACGGGTTTCTTCAACAAATCTATGAGTGGCCTCTACCAACTCAGCAAGTTCTTTCATTCTTAGTTCTTCGGCTTCCTCCTCTGCCTTTCTTTGCCTCTCTTCTTCTACCCTCTTTGATTCTTCTCTAATTTTTTTGAGTTCTTCCTCTTCTTTTTTCCTTTGTTCCTCCTCCACCCTTCTTGACTCTCTTTGAGCCCTCTTCATCTCGGCTCGCTCTTCTTTGCTCAGTTTTTCTTTCTTCTCCTTCTGGCTCTTGTCACTTTTCTTTTGCTCTCGTGGTTTAGCCGCTTGAGTAGGTGGTACCTCTGGCTCTCCTTTCTGGCTTATTGTCCTTTCCCTCGAGCCTTCTTCCTCAGGTGAGGTGAGCTTTGATGCACAACTTGCTCTTCATCTACACCAGCATCCTTGATAGTCTCATGGATAACTGCCATCAAGACACCACCATATCTGATTGTGGAGGCTTTCAAGGTAGGCTTTTTCCTTGCAAATCGTACAGTAGAAGCAGGAGACTCCCCACCAGCTGGTGCTGCGGCTGGGGCCAGGAGCACGGCTGAACTCTTAATTGTTTTTTGCACAAAACCGTTCCAATCCACCTCCTCTAGAACTCCTGTAGCGATGCTCTCTAGTAATGGCACCTCGATTCTATTCATTAAAGCATTGTATCTCTGTCCTGAGAAAAGGGTGTGGACCATTTAAGCTTGCATCTTTATTGCAGGGTCTAGAATATCAGCCAAACTGATTCCATCCACTATGTGCACACCATCTTTTTTGACTCCCATCATGGTATATACATCTCTTCTTGGGCGCCTCTCCTTCTTGGACACAAGCCCCAGGGCTTTCTTGATGATAGTTGCATTAAGGGGCACTTGCACCCTTCTTTCTTGGTCACCAGTCCTTACTGTGACCGTGCCACAGCTCCTACCTTCATCAAAGCTCCTTAAAAAGTCAACGCACATGCTGTAATCTACAGCTGTTCGACCTTTTCCACATACTTTTGGAGGTTGCATTTATCTACAAACTCCTTCACTGCTAGCTCTTCTAGGATGGCCTCATCTAAATTCAGAACGTGAACTAGCTAAATCCACGTGTCTCAACACTAATCCCATACTTTGTTAGCTCCTCTTCCGTGAATGGAAGTTTACCCCCCTTTTCTTGTCCTGCCATGGTAGGTGCCTGTCATTACACCATGCCAATATTAGCGTTATGATTTGACTCATCACTAACAAAAAACCAAGAAAGAATGCGTGTGACAATTTTCCATGCTACTTTCAGAGGTATGAAACTTGGAAATAATTCAAAAGCAACATCTATGTCCTCCTTGCATTCTTTCCTATTTAAATTCAATTGATCATTTTTATCCATCACTACACCTTGCGACATCACTTGGCTCTCACTTTGCTCCCCCCCCCCCCCCCCCTTCCTTAAGTTTTAAAGGAATCCTTCCTAGGATTAGCAAGCGAAGAAGGAGGACTCACATGGAATTTGTGGGGCGAGTTACTTGGCCAACAGCCAAGTATAGAGGTTAGGGTTATATTCAAGATGGGCATGACGATCAAGTTCACATGGTCGTATGGAAGCTTGGGTGATATAGGTCAAGACATCATGAAAGATGTCCCTAGAGTTGAGGCAGCCAGCAACGTGCAGTTCCTCTTCCGTAAGGAATTGGTCAATGTAAGGGTGGGCTAACACATGGTCATCTAAGTGTATGTTGCATGTAATGGCCAAAACCCTAAACGAAAGAGGTGCCACATAAGTAGGGTCGTGTTCAATTGTTTTGATTGCCCTTCTTTGCTTGGCATTGGTCATGATGCGGCAGCCTTTTTTCTCCCATTGGAATTGCAAGGCATACCACAGTTGTAAGAATGAAGAATCAAAGCTGGCAAGCTGCGTGAGCTCCTCCAGTTCTTGTTCAGGTGTAGAGCAAGCAAGCTTGCGGTACAAGGTAATTAGTCTTCTGAGAATGGCTTTCTCCTTTGAGATTTCTCCATTAGCGATTAATTCGACGGTCATAAATTCGTAGTCTTCCCAAGTGCATGGCAATGCATGAACATCAGAAGCAAGGGGTTCATTGAGAAGTCCTAGGTCAAGCCCCTCATAGCTCCTAGCGAATGTGATGAGGGTGTTATCTAACTCCTTAATGCATGTCAGTACGTCATCTCCCAAGGTCTCAACAAGATCCTTGGCCATTGAAAGGAAAGATCATATTTCATACAAAGGCCTAAGACCTGCTGGTGGTGATGGTGCAATTGGGCTGGACAGTGGTGACTCCATTGATGGCATCACATATGGGACTTTGCACTCTGAAGCACTTTGAGACACTACAGGGGGCTCCACTGGCATAGGATGTCAAGAATCGCGTGGTGGGGGGACTTGCTCAAGATGCTGCGTCGAACACACATAGAATGCACAAGGAGAAGCTCACTCAAGAGACAAGAAGAGAGATGGAGGACAAAACGTTTTCTTGCTGGTTTCTTCTTCTTCTTCCACACACTTTTACAATGTACACAAAGTATAGATAAGATACAACATAAAGCAAAGTGGCCTACTAAGTCAAACAATGCATAACTGACTACACTAGTCGACTGGCGCTATAACTATGCCAGCTATAAATAGGTGTAACAACCTGAATATAATAAGTAATGAGTCAGTGGCCATGTGAGAGTCATAATGACCACCGACAAGCTAAGTGTAGACGTGTGGACCCATCTAACCAGGCGGTCCATCATCAATGTCCGCATGTGTTGACCTTGTCATCTCAACACTCCCCCTCAAGCTCAACTGCATCTCTGCAACTCCAAGTAAGCTTCGAAACTTTTGAAGCTTCTCTATACCCAATGCCTTCGTGAAGATGTTAGCTATCTGATCCTGTGTGCTGACATACACCAAGTCAATCTCACCTACTAGTACATTCTCTCTCACAAAGTGGTAGTGTACCTCAATATGTTTTGTCCTGGCATGGAACACAAGGTTCCTAGCCAACTATATACTGCTCATGTTGTCACAATAAATGACAACTGGGCCTTCCACTTGCACATCCAAATCAGCCATTAACTTTTGTAGCCATATTATCTCACATGCTGCAACAGCAGCACCTCTATACCCAGCCTCTGTACTCGACAAAGCAACTGTAGGTTGCTACAGTTGCTTTTTGCTGCTCCAAGCAACTGCTGCACTACCAAGAGAGAACATGTATCCGCTGGTAGATCTTCTATCAGACATACTACCAACCCAATCTGCATCTGTGTATCCAAACACCTGTATATCTGTACTTGCCTCATGGAAAAGTCCATAATGTAATGTGGACTTCACATATCTCAATATGCGTCTAACTGCATCCAAATGTGGCTTTCTAGGTACTTGCATAAACTGACTCACAAGACCAACAGCGTAGCTCAAGTCTGGCCTTGTAATGGTCATGTAGATCAAACTCCCCACTATCCTCCTAAACATAGTAGGGTCTTCTATCTCATCTCCAACATCAGCACTCAACTTTACATTCTACTCCAACGGAACTGAAAGTAGTTTGCATGCTGTCATACCATACTTGGACAACATATCCAAGCCATACTGTCTTTGGGACAGCCATATACCATCATCACATCTGATCACCTCAATGCCAAGGAAGTACCTTAGCTCACCTAAATCCTTTATCTCAAACTTCTTCTTCAAAAAGTCCTTGACTTCAACAATCCCACTATCACTATCACCTGTAATAATCAAGTCATCCACATAGATGACTATGATGACCAAACCTACATCTCCCTTTCTCACATAAAGTGAGTGATCAACATTAGAAATATAAAAGCCAATATTGACAAGATACTCTCTGATCTTGTCAGACCATGCTCTAGGTGCTTGCTTGAGCCCATAGAGCACCTTCTTCAACCTACACACATACGTGAGATGCTCTAAATCTTCATAACCTGATGGCTGATCCATATACAATTCTTCCTACAAATCACCATGCAAGAAGGCATTCTTCACATCCATTTGCTGCAACCTCCAACCTTTGGCTACTGCCAAAGCAATCACACATCTGACAGTTGCCATCCTAGCAATTGGGCTGAAGATTTCATCATAATCTATGCCATATGTCTGGGCATATCCTTTTGCAACCAACCTAGCTTTGTACCTACTAATAGAACCATCAGCATTGTGCTTAATCTTATAAACCCACTTACATCCAATAGCTTTCTTGCCCTTCGGCAATGATACTAGATCCCAAGTCTTATTGGCCTCTAATGCAGCCATCTCCTCATCCATTGCTGCACCCTAATGAGTATGTCCAATAGCATCCTCAAAACAAGTGGGCTCAACATCCTCAACTAGTTTCACCATATAAGCATAATGGTGAGCTATATAACCTTCAAAACCAAATACTTTAATAGGGTATCTAACATTGCTAGATCTGTGTACCACCGGATCACTCAATTGAGCCTTTACATTACTATGAGCTCTCTGTACACTTGGTGTCCTGACAGAAGGAATACCAAGCTCATCATCCAAGCTCTCTAAGCCACTGGAGTCTCCATCAAGAACTGCATCAATGCCATCTAACACTTTATTCTTTCCTTTGTCTTTACCTGTAGTGCTACTAGATGCACCCAAAGATGTAGAGCTAGTCCTTAGTCTCTGAGACCAAGGACTACCAGATGATGTCTCTGGTCCACTAAGAGTCTGTGATTCTTTCTTTTCAGCCTGCATATGAGTGTCATGATCATCATCATCATCCAGTGCATCACCACTAGATGCATACCAACTGCTCATTTCATCAAATATGACATCCCTGCTCACTCTGAACTTACATGTGACAGGGTTATAACAGCGACACCCTTTCTGCTCTAAAGAGTATCCAATAAAGACACACTTTTCAGCCTTTGGATCTAGTTTCTTCCACAACTCATCTGGCACATGAACGTATGCAACACAGCCAAATACCTTCAAGTGTGATACATTAGGCTTCTTGCCAGTAAAGCATTCTTCAGGAGTCATACCATGAACTGCAGCTGTGGGAGTTCTGTTCATAATATAAACAACAGTATGAACAGCCTCAGACCAGAAATGCTTAGGCATATTCTTTTCAGCCATCAAGGCGTGTGCAACTTCTGCAATATGCCTGTTTTTCCTTTCTGCAACCCCATTTTGCTATGGGGTATACTTGCATGTGAACTGTCTCTTTATCCCATGAGACCTCAGAAAATCACAGAACTCATTCGAGAGGTACTCTCCCCCTCCATCTGACCTCAAGAACTTTACTTTCAAGCCTATTTCTCTTTCAACTGCAACCTTGAAAGTTCTAAAGTGCTCAAATGCTTCACTCTTTTCCTTCATAAAGTATACCCACAACTTTCTAGAACAATCATCAATGAATATGACAAAGTATGAACTGCCTCCAAGAGATACATTTTGTGTAGGCCCCCAAATGTCTGTATGCACAATATCAAGGATATTTCTTCTTACATCTCTAACATGTGAAAAGGGTTGTCTTGTCTGCTTACCAAACTGACATGCTTTGCATACCTTATGAAATTATGCAACTCTAAATGTAGGCAAACCTGTAACCAACCCTTTAGACTGCATTAATTTCAACCTTTGTACATTTGCATGTCCAATGTGTTTGTGCCAAATTTCAATGTCTGCAACAACACCTTTTCCTTTAGCATGCATAGCAGCATTCATAGTAGGAATTCCAGCATCCAGAGTAAACATACGTCCAACTCTACTTGCCTTTGCAACTAACCTGCACTTGTCATTGAAGTCTTCTACAAAGCAGCCCTTTGCATTAAATATGACTTGCAGCCCTTGCTCTACCATTTAACCGATTGACACCAAGTTCTTTATAATAGATGGCACATGTAATACATCTGAAAGACTCTTTGTCTTACCATCATGCAAGGACAAGGGAACTTTTCTAATTTGTGAAATTGGGTGGCATGAATCATCACCCGTCTGCACATAACCTACATTTTGCAAATCTTGCATCTCTCCAAACCGTTCTGCATGGCTGGTCATATGATTGGATGCACCTGAATCAACATACCAAACATCATCATGTGTTCCCTTTCCTGTAACAGCATTCAATATATGATGCATAACAAACAGACGTTCATTTTTGTCTTCATTTTGTTGTGAAGACGATGCATAGTTTCCTTGCTGCAACTTACCACTACGAATATCATCTTTCTTAGCATAGCATTCGGCTGCAATATGACCTCTTTTGCCACAGTAGTGACACATAATACCAGAGTTGTTAGAACATCTATTCTACCATCCACCTCTTCCTTTAAAGCTCCCCCTGCCTCTAAAGTTACCACAACCTCCTGAAACCTGCATATCGCCAAATTGTTGATTCAATATGTTTTGCTGGTTGTCACTACCATGTCCTGTACCATGGCCTCTTGAAGAGAACTTGCCACGTCCCCTTTCTGAAATGGAGTAGAAAGCTTGGACCTATTCACCACTTTTTTTATATGTCTCACTTTGCATGTTGATCTCTTTAGTGATCATAAGGGAGACCAACTCATCGAAATCTGGAAATGGCTTTCTAACATATACGGAAGTTACAAAAGACTTCCAAGCCTTTTCATTGTTAAGTCCACCCAAGGTAGACAATACCAAATCATCATCATCAGGCATTGCATCAATCGCTGCCAAGGCATCTGTAATGCTCCTTACCTTTAGTGCATACTCATTGATAGACATCTTCCCTTTCTTCAATGTATTCAACTCTTGCTTGAGTTGAATCTTTCGTGCCTTTGCATTTACAGAAAACATACTTTCAAGTATGGTCCAAGCTGCATATGAAGTCTTTGCATTTCTAATATGTCCCAGCATATTATTGTCAATTACTGCAGACAACCAATACATGACCTTTTTATCTTTTGCATTCCATTCCTTCCGTGCCTTTGTCTCTTCTGCAGTTGAAGGATCACTCACCTACGGCTCCTTTTCTTTACCTGAAACAAACTCGTAGAGGCCTTTTCCAATAAGAAAGTTCATGACATGGAACTTCCATGAAGGGTAGTTGTTCTTTTCGAGCTTCTCAATGATGGGGCTTCCACTGTTCTCTACCATTATCACAAAACTAATACCAAACAGCAAGCAAATCTTCTGCAACCCTCGACCTATAGTGCACAGCAATACACCAAACAACCGTTTTCACTATCTGCTCAACAATACATGCAATCTGCAACCTTTTTGCAAATAAACCTTATGTTTGCTTCCTGCAAACACTCAATAATTACAGATTCGCAATCTGTAACCTGTACACTCACTTTCCATCAAAATAGCCAAAATCACAATGTATCCTGAAACTGTTGTCCGCAACCTTGCGGCTCTAAAACGGGGCCTGAAACGGCCTTAGATGCCCAAAAAAACTGTGGGAATAGTCTAAAGGGCTCATTTGTAGAATACACAATGCTCTTTGCGCACACCAAATCTCACTGCAATCTGAGATTTTTGCTCGACCCTGCTTCCGGTGCCTCCACAAGCACTATCCAAGAGAGAGAGTGGAAGAATGGGAGAGCTTCTTACCCGTGGCTTGCTTGCTCGAACCTTGATTCTTCTCCTTCACTTCAGCCTTTAAAATCAGCCTCTCTCAGTGGCGCCACTCTGATACCATGTCAAGAATCGCGTGGTGGGGGGATTCGCTCAAGATGCTGCACCGAACACACACAGAATACACAAGGAGAAGCTCACTCAAGAGACAAGAAGAGAGATGGAGGCCAAAACGTTTTCTTGCTGGTTTCTTCTTCTTCTTCCACACACCAATGTATACAAAGTATAGATAAGATACAACATAAAGGAAAGTGGCCTACTAAATCAAACAATGCATAACCGACTACACTAGTTGACTGGCGCTATAACTATGCCAGCTATAAATAAGTGTAACAACCTGAATATAATAAGTAATGAGTCAGTGGCCATGTGAGAGTCATAATGACCACCGACGTGCTAAGTGTAGACATGTGGACCCATCTAACCAGGCGGTCCATCATCAATGTCCGCATGTGTTGAGCTTGTCATCTCAACATAGGAGGTGTGCTGCATTCTATCTGAGCCAGCATGGGGATGCTCAACTTCTCTAACTTGGATAATTTTGGAGCATCTAGCTTTGGATGATAAATGTGTTGGGATTCATTAGTCACAACCAGTATTGGTCTAGCTTGCTTTGCAGCCTGGGCTCCATATGTGCAAGCCTCTCTAGCTGGAGTGAGGTTGCTTAGAGTTGAGCCTCTTGAATGTCCACTCTTAGGCACCCATATCCAAGGGTTTCCCTCATAGTATCCTTATGCTCGCAAGAGATCTTTGGGGATCCATCGCGGCATGGTCGTGTGCCTAAGTTGATAGCGTTTGAGCTGCCTCTTAGGTTGTGACTGATAGTTTTTGCGTTTAGAATCATGTTTTTGTAGTTTACAAGGAGGTGGCCCTTGTCGTTTTGGCACCCATATGAGCGTGGACACCTTGGCCTTGTGAATGGCCTTGGTGGGCTTGGTTCTAGCAGCTTGAGCATGGGGTGAGATATCACATCCCTTCTCCCTAGGCTTGGTCATAGGCGTGGTCGTAGGGGTCTCTATCGGTGGCTTTGCAATTGTAGAAGGATCAAGATAACCCTTGTTGAAAGTGGTCACTATGCGCACATTGCCTATAGCAAGTTGGATGCGATCTAGGTTATAGTCCACATTGTAGTTCGTCTGCTTTTTAAAAGTGCAACCTAGTAGTGACTTATTACCGGCCCCTTTAGCATTTGGCAACACATAAAAGAAGACTGGTATACTTTCAAACTTGATAGAGACTGCCACTTTACATTTTCCTAAGAGTGGGTAAGTGTTATCCCCAAATGGGCTGAGTTTAGCATTTGTGGGCTGTAATTTAGGTTGACCAATGTGTGTCCAATGGTCATGCGTCAAGATATTATAGTCGGCACCTTCGTCGATCAAGAAATCAAAAGAATACATCCGTTCTGCAGTGACCATGATTTGTAGGTAGGCGGTTGCCGCTGCTTCTTCATCTTGATCTGTCAGTTCGGTAATAGTGGCCATGCAGACATTGATAGGGGCTTCAAGCATAGGTGGCTCGTGCAATGGATGGGAAGGAGGATAGTACATTTTCATGCGACTGCCATTGAAAAGGCCTATTCCTTCACCTTCAAGCGTCTCCAATTCAACATTGCCTGTTCTACTAATTGTACATACTCGAAAAGATCCTAGTCCTCAAAATTTCATTTTTTGTTTGTGACCCTTCAAAGAGTATAGTAGAACGAGGCCCCCCTGATCAAAGTTACGCTGTTTGACATGCTTGTCAAACCACATCTTTCTTTGTGCCTTCTCACAAATCAAAGTGTGGGTGGCTAAGAGTCGAGTCTCCGTGAGACGCTCTAACTCCACTAAGCGGTTGGTTCAAGCCTCTCTTCCCTTCCAACGCTCTTGGGCTGCTATCCTTAAGCTAGGGACAAAGAACTCTAATGATAGAATGGCCTTTGTTCTATAAGTCAGCCTAAAGGGCATCTGTCCTACAGTCGTCTTATAAGCTGTACGATAGGCCCACAAGGCCGCCATTAATTTGTTATCCCATTCACTTTGTGATATGGATACCACCTTCGTAAGCACATTGACTAGGATTTTATTCGTGGATTCTACTTGGCCATTTGCTTGAGGGTAGTAGGGCAAGGACCTTTTGTGAATGATTAGGAAGGTCGAGAGCAGGTGGGATATCCCTTCATTAATGAAGTGCATGCCCTGATCACTTACTAGTCCAACTGGACAACCAAAACATGAAATGGCCTGCTCCCACAAGAACTTCGTAGTGGTTCTAGCGTCATTCTTCCTAGTGGCTCTTGCATCTGCCCACTTCGTGTAGCGTGCCTAGGAGTATTGTGCCGCAGGACTGATAGGTCCAATGAAGTCAATGCCCCATTTTTCAAAGGGTTGTTGTGCTATTATGGGGGCCAACTCCATCTTATCCTTGTGCACAAGTACCTTAATCCTCTTGCACTCATCGCATTGTTTTACAAATTTAGCAGCATCAGGAATAGGGTGGGCCACCATAGTTGGGATTGTAGCACCTTACGGGCTGTTGTATCCCCATTAAAGTGTCCTACGGCTATTCCACCATGCGCTTCTCTCAATACATCGTACATCTCATGCTCACACACACATCTACACAACAAGCTGTCTTGTCCTAGCCTATAAAGTTGGCCGGTGATCAGTTGGTATGGCTGGATCTTTAAGATAAGTCTCATTAGCCTGGCTTTCTCAATAGGTTTCTTAGGTAGACCATTCTCTAGCACTTGAACACATCCTTGGCCCAATATGGCGTCAGATTGGCTCTAAAAAAGTCTCTTTCACTAGACACGCCAAAGAGATGAGTGTTTGGTAGGTCATCAGGTATGCCTTGTCTAGCAGCTTCTCTTGTGGGTATGCGAGACATGTGTTCAATCATGTAGTGCTGCTTTCCCTTATGTACAACGACAGAGAAATCGAAATCCAACAAAAGAAGTAACCATCTAGCTATGCGACCTGTAGCACACAGCTTGTTCACAAGATAAAGCAAGGCTTAATGGTCAACGAAAAAGATGAAGGGGCTAGCCAACAGATAATGCCTAAATTTCTTTACAGCAAACACCATGGCTAACCCTTCCCTTTCTGTAGTGGAATAGTTCTTCTCCATTTCAGTGAGCTGCCTACTGGCAAAACTCACAGGGTAATCTAGGTTATGCTCACCACGTTGGCATAGAATAGCTCCAATAGCAAACTTAGAGGCATCTATGTGTACATGAAACATTATGCTCCAGTCTAGGGCTCGTAAGATTGGTGTAGTGGTGAGAGCCTTCTTCAACTCTTCATATGCACGCTGGCATTCCTCAGTCCACTTGAATACGATCAGCAACTTGTACAATGGTCTAGCAATTAGTGCGTAATTCAATACAAAGCATTGATAGTATCCCGTATGGCCTAAGAAACACTAAACACCCTTGTAGTTGATGGTGGTAGGTTGATAATGACCCTGACTTTTGAGAAAGTGGCAATGTCGTTCCTTGACACTACGTGCCCTAGGATACATCCGTGCTTCACCCAGAACTGGCACTTTAAGGGGTTCAATGAGAGGTTGTATAACCGACACTGTTCAAAGACATCTCTCAACTTTTCTAAGTGTTCGGCCCAACTAGAGTGTACGCATAAGTCATCTATGAACACCTCTAGCTCGCGTCTAAGCATATCCTTGAAGATGGTGCACATTAATCGTTGAAAGGTCACAGGCACATTCATTAGCCCAAAGGGCATAATGATGTAGGAAAATACACCCCACTCTGTGGCAAAGGCAGTCTTGTGCCTGTCGTTAGGGTGCACTTGCACTTGATTATAGCCAGAGAAGCTATCCAGGAAGCTGTAGACTTCTTTGCCTGCTACCCTCTCTAGCATGTGCTTAGTATATGGTAAGGGGTAGTTGTCCCTCTTCGTAGCGGCATTAACTTTCTTGTAATTCATGAACACTCAAATTTTACCATTCTTTTTCATAACGATCACTATAGGTGATACCCAATCCGTGTGCTCAATCTCATATATAAATCCCATCTTCATGAGCTTATCGATTTTCTCCTTCATTGCATAGGTGTGTTTGGGATTCATAGGGTAAGGTCGTTGCTTTGTTGGCACCGCATCTGGAACCATTGGGATATTATGGGTCACAACCCTAGGATTGACTCCTTTAAGTTCCTCCAAGGACCAGGAAAACATGTCGACGTACTCTCATAGGAGAGCAACAAGTTGAGCCTCCTCATCCTTGGTTAAGTCGTCAGCAATGAACACAGGTCGAGGCTTCTCCCCTTCCCCTACCAAGTCGACTTCCTTGACCTTGGTGGGTCCCTCAATTGGCTCATTGGTTTGCCCTTGTCTCTTTGCTCCTAGCAGAATCACCACTCTATCACCCTTCTTAAACTTTGTGAAGTGTTTGGGGAGATCCTACGGCTTCTTTTGCCTCTCTGCTTCTGAGTCCTTAGTTCGCTTCCTAGCCTCCTCCTTTAGCCATCTGCACCTTAGGTGGACTAGCAAGTCCCCTTTGGTGTGTCTGACCTTAGAGGATTGGGGTATTTCGGGATCACTCTCCGTACTGACTTATAACTCTGAGTTAAACTCACATCCCTCGCTTGAGAAAGGAGTTTTGCCAGGGAGTTGTAATTCAGTAGGTGTATCCGTCTTAAGCACTAGAACTACCAATGGTTGCGCCACTCTTGCCTGCTCGTAATCCATGGCTCCTATGTGCTCCAACAAGGATCTATCGCACTCCATCCGCATGACTCCTCTTTCATTCCAGCCTGCCCTTTCCCTTCTAGGCCTATAGTCTGCCTTGATCTGTTTGATAGTTCTCCCTTCAGTGTCATATTCTATCATGTCTAACTCTTCTTCACTCTCGTCTCCAATAGAGCGGCAGTCCACTTTCAGCCATAGCTCGGGTTGTGAAGGAAGCTTCATGGCTAAAGGAGAGTGAAAGATCAAGTAATAGAGTGTAGGTACTTCATGTCAAGGATGCCAATGATCAGTCAAGATAGGAAGAAGCTTGGATGATGATGAAGATTGTTGATTCTTCAGGAGGAGATGGGCTGGAAAAATGGCGCAAATTGTTCAGCCCCTTTTCCTATTCCATGCGATCAATATCTTGTTGATGCTTGGCCAAATAGGTAATCCACATGTTGCTTAAGACCTCAAGAATCATTCTTTGAAGGTCTCATGAAGAGATATGGCCATGGAAAAGAGAAATGAGCAGAGATTTCCATGGCAGGTTTTAGCAAGAAGCTTGGAAAGAGGAAAGAGAAGTTTGTTTCAAAAAGTAACCATGGTTTAAAATCTGCAAACCTTGTTTAGGCTTCAATTAAGTCCATGATCCTTCAAAATGGCCCAAAATTGACCACGTACCACCAAAATGACCATGAATCCTCCATTGTTTCTTCAGAAATTCTTCAAGACCATCAAATTTAGTCACAGTTTACTGCAGAGACCTTAACTAGTCATGGTTTTAACTTAATCAAATCCTTTGACTAATTATTGTCCTCTAGTTACTCCATGACTAAACTATAACCATATTCACCATGAAAATTGACTCTTCCCATGGATCAAAGTCCATGCTCTGATACCAATGTAAATAAGCTAATTCCCACAACAAGACATTAAACTGAAAATACAAGAAATAGACATAAAATGCCAAGAAACCATAGCCAAGGTGGCTAGGCATGAAATGGTATTACTAATGTTGGTTGAGAATCCAATGATGAGTGGCTGCAGCAAGGTATGCGCCCCAAGCTATGGTGGCCAAGAGTATTCACCCTCTTAGATGGTGGGAGGTTGAGACCTCAAACAAGTAATGTTGTATAATGGAAAAAAGATCATTCACATGTTACATCTCCACCTTTTATACTTAACCCTAGCCTACTCTAGAATAAGGCATATATGCTTTATTACAAATACCAAATATTTGCATGGGTTGAGATTGCTTCCTCAACAAATGCAAGTGCCATTGAAGATTCAAGTTGCTAATGGAGCTTATGAATCAAGCAATGAAGTATGCATATACACTCCTATTACTCTATCTCTTTCATGTATTATGGAAGTGGACTTGATCACTTTGAAAATGAGTCCTATACATATTGTCATTGGCTGCGATTGGTTGAAAACCATTGGAAATTTTTCTTTGGACTTGCAAAACATGATGATGGAATTCCAATGGTATGGACATTCTATAATATTGAAGAGCAATGGTCAAAAGCAAATAGAACTCACCTCTATGAAGAAAATGTGTAAAAAAATCAATGCACGATCATGCATATTCACTCTTTTGCTTGTGAAAGTGGATGAAGAGCAGTCACCAAATAAGCCATCATCTTCTTCAAAGCAAAAGGATCCAAAAATGGAAGAGCTATTGGAGGAATACAAATATTTATTTCAAAAAACATCATCTTTTCCTCCAAAGAGAGAGGTAGACCACCCTATTGACTTGCTGCCCAACAAAAAACCCATCAAGAAATCTCCCTATCGCTTGTCAAAGTTTGAAAGGGAAGAGGTGGAAAGACAAGTTAAAGAGTTGTTGCAAATGGGTTTAATTTAGCCAAGTCAATCTTCATTTGCCTCTCTTGTACTCTTGGTTAAGAAGAAATATTGATCTTTTCGCACGTGCATTGATTATAGGGAGCTTAACAAGTTCACGGTGAAAATAGATACCTGATTCCTCACATTGATGACCTCTTGGATGAGCTCAAAGATGCAAAGGTTTTCACCAAGATTGATCTTCGTTCGGGCTATCATCAAATTTGAATGAAGGAAGGGGATGAGTATAAAATAGCCTTTAGGATTGAAAGAGGGTTATACCACTTTTTGGTCATGCCATTTAGGCTTTCAAATGCGCCCGCTACTTTTTAAGCACTCATGACTAAGATATTGCAGCCTTTCTTGTTCAAAACAGTCATTGTATTCTTTGATGATATCCTTATTTATAGAAAATCCAAGGATGAGCATTTAATGAATGTGTGAGAGGTCTTTGACACATTACAAAGACACACACTCTTTGCCAAAATTTCAAAGTGTTCTTTCATGGAAGATGAAGTGGAATACTTGGGTCACATTGTGGGAGAGCAAGGCATTTGTGTGGATTCTAACAAGGTGAAATGTGTCAAAGAGTGGCCCACTCCTATGAATTCTACTTCCTTAAGGGGTTTCCTTGGATTATCTTCCTTCTATAGAAGGTTTATGAAAAATTATGCTCATGTGGCAGCTCCTTTGACCGATAGACTAAAGAAAGAAGATTTCTTTTGGGACTCCATAGACAACAAGAGTTTCAATGAGCTAAAATCTCTATTAGTTTCAACGCCTATTCTTGTATGCCCAAATTTCTCTAAGGAACTCATTATATGTGCGGATGCTAGTGGATGAGGAGTTGGGGTTGTTTTGTATCAAGACCATGGATGTCTATGAACAAGAAATATTGGCAATTTTACATGCTATCAAAAAGTGGCATCACTATATATATGGCAACCATTTCAAGGTGAAAAGTGATCATCGTGTGCTAAAATACTTTCTTTCCCAACCAAATTTATCCCCTAAACAAAAGAGGTGGTTAGCTACTCTTCAAAGCTATGATTTTGAAATATCTTACATGGTTGGAAAAGATAATGTTGTGGCAGATGCTTTATCACATATATGGGCATGTTCTATATCTTCAATCTCAATTGTACATAAGGACTAGATTCTAGTGGATGAGAAGTTGGGGCTATTTTGTATCAAGACCATAGAGTTAAAGCCTATGCAAGTTGCAAGCTTGATGACAAGGAATGTCAACTACATGTCTATGAACAAGAAATATTGGCAATTTTGCATGCTATCAAAAAGTGGCATCACTATATATATGGTAGTCATTTCAAGGTGAAGAGAGATCATCGTGTGCTGAAATACTTTCTTTCCCAATAAAATTTGTTCCCTAAACAAAGGAAGTGGCTAGCTACTCTTCAAAGCTATGCTTTTAAAATATCCTACATGGTTGGAAAAGATATTGTTGTGGCAGATGCTTTATCATGTATGTGGGCATATTCTATATCTTCAATCTTAATTGTACATAAGGACTGGATTCATGACATCCAAGAAGAATATTTTCTTGATGAGCAAGCATCAAAGATGATGAAGGAATTTCAGCAAGGAAAAGGAGAAGAGTATCCCAATTTCAATTGGCACAACGGTCTTTTATGGTATCATGGTAGAGTCTACTTGACACCACAATCCTCTTTCAAAGACCATATTTTGCATAAGATGCATTCTTCACCTTTAGCGGGCCATTATGGGTTGTTCAAAACATTTGACAACATCCATAAGAGCTTCTATTAGAAGGGCATTTGTGTAACGTGCCCGCTTGTCCACTTGTGGGACACGTCTTAGCAGCCCATCGGGAGGGGAGTCTAGGAAGCGCCACCTGGCACTCGCATGGAATGCCACAGGGTTTGCGATCTAGGTCTTCCCGAGTCTGCCCCGAAGTAGAAGCATCTAGCCGTTCCCACTTAGGACCGACCTGAAGTCAGGGTTTCTTTCCTATCATCCAAGTCTCTAGGAAGTAGCTAGTGTCGAGCTCCAGATGAACCACTTTGCTTAGGAACAACAGAGTCGAAGCGGATTTATGCTGCACTTGGTTCATGGAGAATGGGAAATGAGAGGGATGCAAAGCTCAACCTTTCTGCCCATAAGGCATAGTCCCATTCCGCTCTCCTAAAACAACATAAATTAGGATTCTAACTCTACTAACTCTAGGTCTTCACAGTCTCATTATCACGTCTTTTGAGAAAAGTTCCCAGCTAACTGGAACCACCCTTCCGTAGGACGGACCCAAGTCGCATCCTGCACTTTCCTCGGGTTGCTTAGTTATCTAATTACCTACCACATTATGTTTGACATGCAAAGGCAGCTTCCTTAATTAATCAACTTAAACACAGGTTCTTTCACGTAACTTAGGCACTAACATTAATAAAAACAATGTCAAGCAAGTTCATTTTCCAAATATTTGACCTTTATTTATCATAGTCTTGAAATACATCAAGTATCATGCCCAAAGGCTATCCCAGCAATCAACAGGATTGCTGCTCCGAGTTTTGCCCGTAGACTAGTACACGGGCCTTGAGATCCCATCTCGAGTCACGTCGGCCTCTTGTGCGAGATCTGGAGGCAAGGAATTTACAGCCAGAGCCTCCCTGGCACCGAAGCATCCTCTTGCTCCAAGAAACACCCACGGAGAGACCTCTTACGGCGGGTTCGGTCCATGTACCCGACGTGGCTAACAACCCCCTTGCATAGGACCAGGCAGGCAGTAGGAGGTAACTGAACTTGCCTCTCCCTCGAGGCTATTAACCTGAAGCATTAAGTGTTTGGCCTTGAATTAGTTCCTTGAGCAAAGAAGTTCAAACAATGTACCTAAGTGTACAATCACGTTCATTTCTGTGGTCGTTCGTATGACCAACTGCTAAGGTGTGATTCCTTTTTCCCGAATACTCCCAGCATTCGATCCTGGATCATTCGCAACTTGGTGAGATTCCAAGGGCTTGACAAGCTAGGTTGCTTATTTCCCCTTTTTCTTTGGGTTAGGTTTGTACCCTACCGACCCCAATTATCCTTACCTTAGGTCTCCTTGTAAAATAGATCTTGGACAACCCCGTCATCCTCAGTTGGTCAATTTGCTTCTTAGCAATTCATAATTTCCCTAAGTTTGACAAATCGGTCCCCAAGAGAGAGAGTTTTAGTAGGGCGACTACTCGACTTCTTAATGAATCTAGCTTGTAATTAGATCTCGCCTCCCTTGGCCTAAGATGTAGTAGTAGCATCTTATGATTTAGTTGCTATAGCATCTGACCTTGCAGACTAGCTGCATGAGATAGGTAGTAGTGCCTATCTTGAGGAATTACATCCCTTTGTCGATATTACTAGTATTCGTGTTCTAAGTCATGGTACCCTCTCTTACTCACAACATAGAACGATCCAAGTACGAGAATGCTACATTAACTCTGCAAGTGCAATACCAAGCAATATTTTAACTTAACTTAACCTATCTTTCATATTGAATGTAACTGTCATTCATGTGTATTATATGCTTTTCATCAAATGAAATATAACCCCTTTTTCTTTTCATACATCTACTTATGCATGCAAGTTATGCTACGTAAATTCATAATGCTGTAAAAACATAATCTTTCCTTTTCCCATGCAAGTCATGTGAATAAGAATGCAATTGCTTATGCAAATTCTAAATAAAATATAACTCTTTTACTCCTCTCCATAGCAACTATCTAATCTTTAATTAAACATCCTTCTATGAATTAACCTATTTATGATCGTCGCAAGGGATTTTTATTGCACAAATGCATAATTCATTTCTTCCAACGTAAATTACCCAATGCAAACCTTCCAATGCACAATAACATCACAATTTATATTTAACCTATATGGAGATGCAACTAGGACATTATTGCATAAGTGCATCTTTTAACACCTGAACCATATATTCAAAAATGCAACAACCTTTCATCATGATGGTGCAAGAAATATAAGTACCCTGTCATGCAATTTAAAACTTTTCTGAACATTCCTATGACCTTTTTAAAACAAAACATTCTAATAATGCAACTAAATTTGTCCTATGCGAATTTATACTTAATGTACCCATATCATGCAAAAACGAAAAGGGTGAATTTGATGGAGCCTGAACTTCTGGAGGAGGGGTATTATTGGCTCTCGTGCTTTGGGTGGGGACTCCTACATGTGCTCCTCTTACTCCCGCGTGTGCTCCTCTTGTGTGGCACTTTGGGGCCATCACAATTGGAACTTGGGAATAAGTTGGCAGGTGGAGGGTGTGCTGAAATTCTCTGCAAACTGGAAGCCCTTCCTTGCCGCAAGGGAACTCCCTTTGCAAATGAGTTGCGTCCTTCCATGGTCTACGGGTGAAACACCCCCTAGGAAGCTTTTTGTGGAAGCTTCTATGAAGCTTCTCAAGAATCCTCTTTAATTTTTTTGTTTTCTGATAGGGGGACCCTGACAGCATTGTGTTGATGAAGACAAAATGATGATGATGATGGTGGCGATGGTCTTGGCAGCCTGGCAGCGTTTAGGCCGAGCAGGGGGGGCGACGGTGTTGCTGTGTGCCAGGTGGAGCAGAGAGGGGGCGGCACTGCTGAAAACCACAGGGGTGGCTCCCCTTAAATAGTGGGGAGGGGGTTGTTCACGAGGGGGGAGACAGCCGTTTAACAGCCGCCACCCCTACACCTGGGGGGGTGCATGCCCCCTCTCCCACTCATACTTCCTCTCTCTCTCTCTCTCTCTCTCCCTGACATGCTGTTGGCGGGGGGAGAGAGAGAGAGGTAAAAAAATTTGAGTTAATTTAAAAAAAATTTAAAGGGGGGTTCTTATGCATGGGGGATGCTACAATTTGGCGGGATGTCAAGGACTATGTGATGCAATATCTTTCGTGTCAACAAAATAAAGTTTTATCTCTTCTACCCAGTGGATTACTTCAGCCACTTCTTATTCCTCAAGGCAAGTGGACTGACATCTCTATGGATTTTATTGTGGGATTGCCTACAACTAAGCATGGATGGAATAGCATTTATGTGGTAGTTGATCGGTTGACTACATCAGCCCATTTCATCCCTATTAAGGCCCAATTTACAGCAAAGCAAGTGGCTCAACAATTCATGGAATCTATTTTCAAGCTTCATGGTTTGTTAATGAAGATTATGTCTAATCACAATACTAAGTTTGTGGGTAGTTTTTGGAGGAGTTTGTTCTCTTCAATGGGGACTCTTTTGACTCCTAGTACCGCATATGACCCACAAACAGATGGGCAAACTAAAATAGTTAATAAATGGCTAGAAGTTTATTTGAGGCACTTTTTCCACGAGACACAAAATGCATGGGACCAATGGCTCCATCTTGCGGAGTTTTGTTACAACAATACTTACCATATGAGCATTGGAATGCCTCCTTTTGAAGCTTTATATGCCTACAAAGTAAAAGTACCCTCTGCATTATTTCATGAAGATGTAAATCCACAAGCACGTGAGGAGTTGGAAAAGATTGAGGCCCTTATGAAGAAATGCAAGGATAACATTCATAAATCTCAAGAGATAATGAAGGTCTGTGTGGATGAGAAAAGAAGACATGTGGAGTTTGAGAAAGATGAATGGGTATTTTTGAACGTTCCCAAGTCACATTATGCTTCTCTTAAAGGAGGGCACAACAAACTTGCTCATAGGTTTTATGGTCCTTATCGTATTGTCAAGCGAGTTGGGGATCTTGCTTATCAACTAGACTTACCTTCAAACACAAGAATCCATAATGTATTTCATGTGTCTCAGCTTAAAAAGTATGTGGGACCCCAAATTCAAGTTCTTGAAGAACTATCTCCCTTAGATGATGATGTTTTGATCATCTATGAGCCCAAAAAGATTATTGGAAAGTGGGAGAAGGTTCTAAGGAACCGTATTCTTGTGGAATACCTTATCAAATGGAAGAATTTTGCCTATTGAAGAGTCTTCATGGCAACAAGCATCATATTTGGAACAATTTCCATGGCTTCAGCAAGAGGACAGATCATAAACACGGCAATAAACAACTTGATGTATTAAATTTCTGTGAAAAAGTAAATTGTCTTATCAGTATCAAAATTCAATTTTGAAGGCATGGCTGGAACATGTTGTCCTCTACATTTCTATATCTCGCACATGGAAATTGGCCACTTCTAGCTCAAGATATGGCCAATTTTTTACTACATCATCCTATTTTAGACAGTTTACAGCAGTCTGTTCCATTTATGTGGTCCATCTTCATCAACTTCTTTGATCTTCATCAACATGGGGCTTTATTTTAGCACAATTCCAAATGTTTCAAGCTATCTTTGTAATCATCCTTGTAATTTGTTCTCCATTCAGCTTTGAGGACAAAGCTCTTTTAGGCTGGGATGGCTTGTAATAAAGCATAAATCACCTTAGTCTAGAGTAGGCTAGGGTTAATTATAAAAGGTGGGGATGTAACTTGTGAGGGATCTTTTTTCCATTTCAAGCAATACATGCTTTGAGGTTCCTTCCTCCCACCAACTAAGAGGGTGCATGGTCTTAGCCACCAAGATATGGGGTGCATACCATGTCCCACCTTGACATGAGGTGAGTATTTATGTTGCAGCTTACATCTATGATTCTCAGCCTTCCATGGAAATACTATTTCATGCCTAACTACCTTGGCTATGGTTTCCTTGCAAACATGGTGTATTTCTTGTATTTCTTTGCAAGCATGGTGTAATTCATAAATTTCGAGTTATTTAACTTGTTGTGAGAACTAGTATATTACAATCATGCCCTAGGTGGCTACTTTGAACCATAGAGGGTCTTCTAAAATGGCACATTTCCTTGTGAAGATCACCATTCAAAAAGCAGTCTTCATGTACAACCGATGCACATGCCAATCAAAATGAGTAGCCAAAGCAATGACACTAGGAATGGTGGTTATACATGAAGTGGCTATAAATGTCTCATCATAGTCAATTCCATGTTTTTGGCCATATCGTTTGGCAACATGTCATACCTTGTAGTGATATGCTACTATTATATCTATGTTTTAATTTATAAACCCATTTTGTACCTATGGCACGCTTGCAATAGGCAAGTAACACAATTTCCATGTGCCATTTTTATGAACAGAGTCTATTTTTTATTGCATTGCTACCATCCAATGTTCATTCTTTAAAGCATCATATAGAGAGATAGGTCTCTCATTGTATGCAATAGCTACAAGTGCCTATGCAATCAAGCTACCCTATGCATGGTGAGTGGCTACTCTATCAAGAATCGCGTGGTGGGGGGACTTGCTCAAGATGCTGCACCAAACACACACAGAATGTACAAGGAGAAGCTCACTCAAGAGACAAGAAGAGAGATGGAGGCCAAAACGTTTTCTTGCTGATTTCTTCTTTGCTAGTACTCTCTCACAAAGTGGCAATGTACCTCAATATGTTTTGTCTTGGCATGGAACACAGGGTTCCTAGCCAATTGTATACTGCTCATGTTGTCACAATAAATGACAATTGGACCTTCCACTTGCACATCTAAATCAACCAATAACTTTTGCAGCCATACTATCTCACATGCTGCAACAACAGCACCTCTATACTCAGCCTCTGTACTCGACAAAGCAACTGTAGATTGCTTTTTGCTACTCCAAGTAATTGCTGTACTACCAAGAGAAAACATATATCCACTGGTAGATCTTCTATGAGACATACTACCAACCCAATCTGCATCTGTGTATCCAAACACCTGTACATCTATACCTGTCTCATAGAAAAGTCCATAATGTAATGTGGACTTCACATATCTCAATATGCGTCTGACTGCATCCAAATGTGGCTTTCTAGGTACTTGCATAAACTGACTCACAAGACCAACAACGTAGCTCAAGTCTGGCCTTGTAATGGTCATGTAGATCAAACTCCCCACTATCCTCCTGAACATAGTAGGGTCTTCTATCTCATCCCCAACATCAACACTCAACTTTACATTCTGCTCCAATGGGACTGAAAGTGGTTCACATGCTGTCATACCATACTTGGACAACATATCCAAGCCATACTATCTTTGGGACAGCCATATACCATCATCACATCTGATCACCTCAATGCCAAGGAAGTACCTTAGCTCACCTAAATCCTTCATCTCAAACTTCTTCTTCAAAAATTCCTTGACTTCAGCAATCCCACTATCACTATCACTTGTAATAATCAAGTCATCCACATAGATGACTATGATGACCAAACCTGCATCTTCCTTTCTCACATAAAGTGAGTGATCAACATCAGAAACATAAAAGCAAATATTGACAAGATACTCTCTGATCTTGTCAGACCATGCTCTAGGTGCTTTCTTGAGCCCATAGAGTGCCTTCTTCAACTTGCACACATACGTGGGATGCTCTAAATCTTCATAACTTGCTGGCTAATCCATATACACTTCTTCCTGTAAATTACCATGCAAGAAGGCATTCTTCACATCCATTTGCTACAACCTCCAACCTTTGGCTGGTGCCAAAGCAATCACACATCTGACAATTGCCATCCTAGCAACTATATTGAAGGTTTCTTCATAATCTATGCCATATGTCTGGGCATAGCCTTTTGCAACCAGCCTAGCTTTGTACCTACTAATAGAACCATCTGCATTGTGCTTAATCTTATAAACCCACTTACATCCAATAGCTTTCTTGCCCTTCGGCAATGATACTAGATCCCAAATTATTGGCCTCTAATGCAACTATCTCCTCATCCATTGCTGCATCCCAATGAGTATGACCCAACAGCATCCTCAAAACAAGTGGGCTCAACATCCTTAACTAGTTTCACCATATAAGCATAATGGTGAGCTGCATAACCTTCAAAATCAAATCTTTTAACAGGGTATCTGACCCTGGTAGATCTGCGTACCACCAAATCACTCAATGGAGCCTTTACATTACTATGAGCTCTCTGTATACCTGGTGTATACCAAGCTCATCATCGAAGCTCTCTGAGCCACTGGAGTCTCCATCAAGAACTGCATCAATGCCATCTAACACTTTATTATTTCCTTTGTCTTTACCTGTAGTGCTACTAGATGCACCTAAAGATTTAGAGCTACTATTTAGTCTCCCAGACCAAGGACTACCAGATGATGTCTCTGGTCCACTAAGAGTCCATGATTCTTGCTTTTCAGCCTACACATGAGTGTCATGATCATCATCATCCAATGCATCACCACTAGATGCATACCAACTACTCATTTCATCAAATATGACATCCTTGCTCACTCTGAACTTACATGTGATAGGGTTATAACAACGATACCTTTTTTTCTCTAAAGAGTATCCAATAAAGACACATTTTTCTACCTTTGGATCAAGGTTCTTCCATAGCTCATCTAGCACATGAACGTATGCAACACAGCCAAATACCTTCAAGTGCGATACATCAAGCTACTTGCCAGTAAAGCATTCTTCAGGAGTCATCCCATGAATTGCAGCTGTGGGAGTTCTGTTCATAATATAAACAGCAGTATGAACAGCCTCAGACAAAAAATGCTTAGGCATATTCTTTTCAACCATCAAGGTGCGTGCAACTTCTGCAATATGCGTGTTTTTCCTTTATGCAACCCCATTTTGCTGTGGGGTATACTTGCATGTAAACTGTATGTTTATCCCATGAGACCTTAGAAAATCACTGAACTCATTCGAGAGGTACTCTCCCCCTCCATTTGACCTCAAGTACTTTACTTTCAAGCCTATTTCTCTTTCAACTACAGCCTTGAAAGTTCTAAAGTGCTCAAACGCTTCACTCTTTTCCTTCATAAAATATACCCATAACTTTCTAGAACAATCATCAATGAATGTGACAAAGTATGAACTACCTCCAAGAGATAAATTTTGTGTAGGCCCCCAAATATCTATATGCACAACATCAAGGATATTTCTGCTTACATCTCTGTCATGTGAAAAGGTTTGTCTTGCCTACTTACCAAACTGACATGCTTCGCATACCTTATGAAATTCTATAACTCTAGATGTAGGCAAACCTGTAATCAACCCTTTGGACTACATTAATTTCAACCTTTGTACATTTTCATGTCCAATGCGTTTGTGCCAAATTTCAATATCTACAACAACACCTTTTCCTTTAGCATACATAGCAGCATTCATAGTAGGAATTCCAGCATCCAGAGTAAACATACGTCCAACTCTACTTCTCTTTGCAACCAACCTGCACTTGCCATTGAAGTCTTCTACAAAGCAGCCCTTTGCATTAAATCTGACTTGCAGCCCTTGCTCTACCATCTAACCGACTGACACCAAGTTCTTTGTAATAGATGGCACATGTAATACATCTGAAAGTCTCTTTGTCTTACCATCATGCAAGGACAAGGGAACTTTTCCAATGTGTGAAATTGGGTAGCATGAATCATCACCCATCTGCACATAAGCTGTATTTTGCAAATCCTGCATCTCTCTAAACCATTCTGCATGGCTGGTCATATGATTGGATGCACCTGAATCAACATACCAAACATCATCATGTGTTCCCTTTCCTGTAATAGCATTTAGCATATGCTACATAACAAAGAGACGTTCATTTTTGTCTTCATTCTGTTATGAAGACAATGCATAGTTTCCTTGCTGCAACTTACCACTGCGAATATCATCTTTCTTAGCATAACATTAGGCTGCAATATGACATGCTTTTCCACAATAGTGACACATAATACCAGAGTTGTTAGAACCTCTATTCTACCATCCACCTCTTCCTCTAAAGCTTTCCCTGCCTCTAAAGTTACCACGACCTCCTGAAACCTGTATATTGCCAAATTGCTGATTCAATTTGTTTTGCTAGTTGTCACTACCACATCCTGTACCACGGCCTCTTGAAGAGGACCTGCCACGTCCCCTTCCTGAACTGGAGTAGAAAGCTTGGACCCATTCACCACTTTTTTCAGATGTCTCACTCTGCATGTTGATCTTTTCGGTGATCATAAGGGAGACCACCTTATCGAAATCTAGAAATGGCTTTCTGACATATACGGAAGTTACAAAAGACTTCCAAGCCTTTTCATTGTTAAGTCCACCCAAGGTAGACCACACCAAATCATCATCATCGGGCATTGCATCAATCGCTGCCAAGGCATCTCCAATGCTTCTTACCTTCAATGCATACTCATTGATAGACATCTTCCCTTTCTTCAATGTATTCAACTCTTGCTTGAGTTGAATCTTTCGTGCCTTTGTGTTTACTGAAAACATACTCTCAAAAATCGTCCAAGCTGCTTGTGAAGTTTCTGCATTCCTGATGTATCCCAGCATAATATTATCAGTTACTGTAGATAGCCAGTACATCACCTTTTTGTCTTTCGCATTCCACTCTTTCCATGCTTTTAACTCATCTGCAATCAGAGGGATACCCAGCTCTGGCTCCTTTTCTTCACCTCAGACAAACTCATAAAGGCCCTTTCCAATGAGGAAGTTTGTCATACGGAACTTCCATGAAGGGTAGTTGTTCTTGTCGAGCTTCTCAATAATGGGATTTCCACTATTCTCTGCCATTATCACAAATAAGGATATAGCGCAACAAGCTAGTCTTCTGCAATCTTCCACAATACGTGCACAGTAATACACCAAGCAACCTTTTTCACTGATTGCTCAAA
Organism: Lygodium microphyllum; assembly: GCF_053477565.2. Taxonomy (NCBI): domain Eukaryota; kingdom Viridiplantae; phylum Streptophyta; class Polypodiopsida; order Schizaeales; family Lygodiaceae; genus Lygodium; species Lygodium microphyllum. The sequence continues at coordinate 30,659,120 of NC_141156.1, read as the reverse complement.
AGTACATGTAATCTGCAACCTATTTATAGATAAACCTTGTGTTTGCTTCCTACAAACACCTCAAAAATTACAGATTTGCAAACTATAACCTGTGCACCCACTTTCCATCAATACAGCCCAAATCACAGAATACCCTGAAACTGTTGTCCGCAACCTTGCGGCTCTAAAACGGGGCCTGAAACGGTCTCAGATGCCTAAAATAACTGTGGGAAAATCCTAAAGGGTTTATCTAAAGAATATACAGTGCTCTTGTCATGAAGGAAAATACAACATTAATATTTGCACCTTGGATTAATTCCAGCCTTTGTAAATTCAGCCCTAGCCTATGTGTACATGTGTGAACAGCCCTTAAGTTTGGAAAGAGGGTTAGAATAAAAGGGGACTAGAGGCCAAAGGCAAGACATCTTTTGGATCATTCAATAATCTTGGCTTTACCATTTTCTTGGAATTAGTTTCTTCTTAGCCTATGAAGCACTCAGCCATGGCCGTCATGTATTCTTGAATCCCCAACCATTAATACATGATGAGGATGTCTTGGTGCAATAGATTTGTTAATTCTTTGTTGTAGCTTAGTTAATTTTCAATTTCAGTTAGATTTCATTCCATGGTTGATTGCTTTCTTACATTGGTATCAGAGCAGTAGCTTAGATCCTTGCAGAAGTCGTTTTCAAGTATAAAATTCAGTTTCCTAGGCTAGAGAGAGCAAACCATAGTTAGGAATTTGAGTGACAGGACTTGACAGGACATGAAGGCTTCAAACCGGAGTTACATGTGAAGGCTTGCTACAAACAGGGATGAAGATGGTGATTCTTGGTATTACCAATGGAAGAAATGAAGGGCTCCAGCCAAAATAGCAGGACGTGATCAAGATTTGAGCCAAAAATTTGGGGTAAGTGGACAAACTAATGGTTACAGGACTTAGAGGAAGGAAAAGTTAGAGTTATTTTTCATGAAACAAGGGTTTCTTCTCTTTTCCTTCAAGCTGTCCACAAGAATCCATGGCCAAGACAAGATCAGATCTTCTCTTTCTCACTCCTATCATGAGAATGGATTACATGACCTTCTTCCCTGCTTCAAGAGCTTCAATTGAAGTAGCTAATATAGCTACTTAGCATCATCGTGGACTTTTTGTACATGAGTATGTACTCACGTTGTTTGCGCCGCCTGCACACACTCCTCTACTGCGTGGAAAATTTTCAGAAATAGGATGTCCTTTAAGCATTGCTATTAATCCTTCTAACCCTGGGCAAGAGGTCTCTCACAAGCTTCTTCAAGATTCTTACTATTTTGGAGTTTTCCCTCTTCTTCAAAACCCTAGCTATGGCAGTTTGGGACAGCATCAAAGATTCCGGAAAATTTTGAAGCAAATCATGGGGCTTTTGTGGGCAAAGCATCTCTGAAGCTTCCTCAACCATTTCCCCTCAAGAATCCATCAACATTGGACCGACATTGAAGGAGATTGAAGCCAATGGAGGTCTAGGTATTCAATGGACAGCATGAAGCTTTTATGCCATTAAATTTTGGCATTCCCTCTCAAATTTCGGGATCTCTTGGACACATTGAAGCCCTCTCTATTACCTATTGCAACCTATTTCAAGTAGAGAAGGTAATCGGTCTTCATCAACCCTCATTTGGAGCAAATTGAAGCATTCATGGAGTCATGGAGCTTTCATGGGATTAATGAATCTGAAGCTTATCAAGGAAGGGATTATTATTGAAGTTTGAAGATCTCTTGGACTGATTTTAGAAGGATTATCAAGCTCAACTCACCTATGTCAAGCATTATGGATTGAAGGTCATTCCTTCAACAATACTCTTCTCCAATCAATCAAATGAGGTACTCTAATCACTCTTAATTTCTCTTTACATCCAATTGCTGTTCTCACTTCCAATTGTTGAAGAGAAATAAGAGGATTAATGAAGCTTTCATTCATAGCCTAATGCATTACATGAAGCCTATAGGTTATGTCAGTCATTGTCTTTACTAAACCTCTTCAATTTACTGAAATGGCCATCTCTAAATGTCTCAAACTCTTCCATAATGAATGAGCATTACCCATCTACTTTCATTCACTGAAATCAGTAATTTCTTGAGCTTCATTACTCAATCTTTATTGCCTAACCCTGACATGAAATTGATTGCCTATTTTGCCTCTTGATCATAAGAAAATCATTACCCAATTGGTAAGTGAGAAAAGCTTTGTAAGCAGTGAGTCACTGCTGAGGTAAATACCTCTCCATTTCTCATTTACATTTCAGCCTTTTCAATTCCAATCTTGCATACCATGAAAGGGAAAATGAAAGGCAATTGTATTTCCTTCCTATTCCATGCATATCATACTGATTTTTAGAGCTAGAATTCACTTGCCATGTACATGCCCACGAGGAAAAGTGGATTCCGGGCGAGTCGGTAGGACAAAAGAGAGGTGACCCTCCCCTACCGACGAGGACCCTGAAGGGGAGCGCAACCCGGCCCAAGAGGGAACTTTGCAAACCCCTCGGGTCTCGGATCCCACGCATTTTCAAGTTTAGGTGTAGGTACAAATCTCAAAGGCACTTGAAATCAGCCTACAGCATGAGTTTATGGGCAGTGAGTTCTTGAGATATTGGCAAATGTATACTCATGAATGTATGCAAATATATGAAGACATATGGCTACAGTAAAATGTATGCATCCTATGGTAAAGACACTATGGTTCAGCATTAAAGTTTGGGACAGAGTATGTATGCATACCCTCATTAAAGATTGCAGTCAGCATTGAGTTAGACAGCCATTTTACTGGTTACAGAGGTCATTTTCAGTATGGGCAGATGTATGAGACTCTCCTACAGGGTTATGAAGTTGGTACATGCTTGGTATTGATGGTACAAGCCATTAATTGACTAGAACAGGGTATTCACTGCCTGCAGGAACTTTCAGACAGCAACAGAAAATCCCTTACAGAAATTTCTTTACTCATCCATTTTATGCACCTGATAGATCATTGGATAGAGGGATCTTCAAGCTTCGAACAGAGCCAAAGACCTCATAACTTGGAGCTCTAGAAGTGAAGATAATCAAGTTTTTCTACTGCAGGAAATTCAAGACAGAAATCAACCCATGGCTAGGAATAAGAAGAGAGACCCTGTGTTGGATACTATCAATGAAGAATTGAAGGAATATCAGCAGGAAAGGGGTGAACATCAACAGGAAAGGGGTGAACATGACACTTCTCAAGATGCCATTTACCGAATGCATTATGAGAACGAAGAGGTTGATGCAAGTTCCACCCACTCCCCTACCAATCAACCCAAAGAGATGTCTCATATCTCAAATGAATTCAAACAGTTTTCAACAATTGTCAAATGACATAAAGGATATGAAATCAGGCTTCGAGGGTATGAGGTTTGGTATTGACAAGCTTGTAGCACTTCTTGGTGAGAAAATGTTGCCTACAACTGGTCTTAATGTCCCACATCCTCATATGGCTGAAGAACCACCTAAACCACCTACTCCTAAGGTGGTAGGTCAATTTGAAGTTGGAGAGTCATCTAAAGCTAAGGATTTTGTTCAGCCCACTTCACTTCAGCCACAATTCCATCAACAAAAGGGTCACTTTAAGCCACATGGGCAATATCCTCAAGAGAGAGTGCAAACAAACTCAAAGCATGATGAAGATATCCATGGGTGCAACTCTTTCTACAAGCAATTTTACCCTCAAGCAAATGTTGGTGGCTATGAGCAAGGGCATGTTAATTCAGCCCCAAACTCTTATGGGCAGCCACATGGACATGTGAATTCAGCCCCAAATGCTTTTGGACAGCCACAACATAATTTCTCTACTCAAGTGCAGCCCAATAGGCCAAGTCCCATGTCAAATCATGGTTGGAATCAGCAAAATAATGGGCAGCAACCACCTTTCAACTCACCTATGCATGGACAACCTCAAGGGAACCATGGACAACCTCCCAATGTGAGCAACACATACTTTAGCCTCAAGGACATTATTTCCAGCCACAAAGTCATGGTATGCATTATGGACAGCAAACTCCTTATGCACAAGGGCATGGAAATAATGAATATCCTAGGCAAGGATCTTTTGGCAATTCTTTTGGGCCACAACACCATAGTGGGCAGCAGCACCATAATGGACAACCTCCTCAATACGAGAGAGAGTACAAGGAGAAAATAATTATCTCAAACTTCAAGGGAGAGAACCCTTCACCCACGGAGTTGGAGGAGTGGTTTGACAAGTTAGAGATGTATTTTTCCCTTTACCCAAGGCCCGAGAATGCCAAAGTAAAATTTGCAGCCCTTCATCTAGAAGGCTATGCTCACACTTGGTGGAGATATATGGCGAGGATGGGACATGACTTCTTGTCTTGGGATGCATTGAAAAATGCTATGATTGAAGTCTTTGTTTCCCCTATTGAAAAAGAGCGGTTAGAGAAGAAGTGGTATGCACTTGAGCAACGTGGTCTCTCGGTTAGAGAGTACTCAAATCAGTTTTTGAACCTTTCGATGTATGTTCATGGGTTCTCCGATAGTGCCAAGTTGAATAAATACATATTTGGTTTGGAACCTATTCTTTCTTCCGAAGTTGGAGCCATGAATCCTACATCCCTACAAGCTGCCATTCAATTGGCTGAACATTATGGGCAGAAATACAAGGGTTTTCAGCCAAAAACAGGGCATTCTTTTCAGCCTACACAGTTCCCAAGGACATCAGGCCATTATGGGCATGCTAAAACTGATTTTCAGCATATTGGGAAGCCATCAAATACTTTCAGCAATACCTACAGCAAGATACCCACTTTTCCTACTGATTTTGGGTCAAAACAAAGCAGTAATTTTAGACCTAATGCTGAAAATAGATTTGATGGAAAGAGGACTGATATAAGTGCCAAAACTTCAGCCCCTACTCAAGGCAAACATGTATTGAATGACAAGCTCAAAGATATGTATGCTAAAGGACTATGCTACAAATGTGGAGAGAAATGGTCACCCGATCATAAGTCCAAATGCAAGGCCAAAAACATAAAGATTAGCATGATCATCGAGGATGATTCCGATGTTGAATCTATTGAAGGAAGCTTGGCTCAACTTGATGTCACAACAACACAAGAAGAGGCGCATGAAAATGGAGAGAATGTCCATGATGAGTTCTATGATCCAATGGATGGGTTTCCTTTCGACCCGGGCGGTCATTATTTGGATGATTCATGGACTGATTTACATCCATCGCTATGTGCCATATCAAGTGATGCATGGAGTGGTTCAAGAGGGGATAATACCCTATGCCTTAAAGGTCAAATCAAGGGAAGGACCGCTCATATACTCATTGATACGGGAAGTACACATAGCTTCATTAATGCTAAGTCACTCAATGAGTTGAAATTGAATACGCATGAAATGCCTACATCACTCAAAATCCAAGTGGCAAATGGAAATTTTGAGAAGAGCAATCAATGCTGTCCAAATGTACCTATCACCCTTTCCCCATTGTACACTACATCGATGAGCCTAATTGCATTAGAAATGGGTCCCATTGATATAATACTTGGCTGCAACTGGCTGAAATCTTTGGGCAGATTTACCATGGATCTCAACAACATGGAAATGGAGTTTAAATGGTGTGGACAATAACACTACATGGAGTTGAAAAGAAAAGAATGGAGATGATCAGCCCTAAGAAGGTTAAGAAAGAGATAAATGCAAAGGCATGTATGTTCACCATTCTTCTTTCCAAGATTGAAGAGGATCAGCCCTCTTCTCCTACCAACAATATGGACCCATGTCTTTGCAAATTGCTGAAAGAATATGATGATATTTTTCAGCCACCTACCTCTCTTCCTCCCAAAAGAGAAGTGGATCATCCCATTGACTTGCTGCCCAATACAAAGCCCATCAACAAACCACCATATCGCCTCTCCAAAGTGGAAAGAGAAGAGGTAGAACGCCAAGTCAAAGAGCTTTTGGAAATGGGTCTCATTAAGGCAAGCCAATCACCTTTTGCTTCTCCAGTCCTTCTTGTGAAGAAGAAAGATGGCTCCTTTCGAATGTGCATTGATTACCGCGATCTCAACAAGGTCACTATCAAGAATAGGTATCCAATACCTAGAATAGATGATCTCTTAGATGAATTGAAGGATGCCAAGGTGTTCTCCAAAATTGACTTGAGATCGGGATATCATCAAATACGCATGAAGGAAGGGGATGAATTTAAAACAGCCTTCAGAACGGAGAGGGGTCTTTACCAGTTTATGGTTATGCCTTTTGGGTTATCAAATGCTCCAGCCACATTCCAGTCTCTCATGAATAAGATACTTTAGCCATTGCTCTTTAAAACAGATTTGGTATTCTTTGATGACATTTTGATCTATAGTAAGAATAAAGAAGACCATTTGCAGCATGTAAAAGAGGTCTTTGACATATTGAGGATACACAAACTGTTTGCCAAGGCCACTAAATGCTCTTTTATGACAAAGGAAGTTGAGTACTTGGGTCATATAGTGGGAGAAGATGGAATCAAAGTGGATCCTAAGAAGGTTCAGTGCGTCAAAGAATGGCCTACACCAACCAATGCCACTTCATTAAGAGGTTTCCTTGGTTTGTCATCCTTTTACCGACAGTTTATGAAGAACTATGCTCATGTTGCAGCTCCTCTTATCGATCGGCTGAAAAAGGAGGCCTTCTTCTGGAATGAGATCGCTGACAAGAGTTTTAATGAGCTGAAGCAATTGCTTGTTTTAGCACCCATACTAGTTTGCCCTGACTTCTCCAAGACTTTTACCATTTATGCAGATGCCAGTGGTAGAGGTTTGGGAGCAGTTTTGGTATAGGAGCATGGTGTCATTGCATTTGAGAGCAGAAAATTTGATGACAAAGAGAGAGAGATGCATGTTTATGAGCAGGAGATGCTTGCTATCTTACATGCAATCAAGAAATGGCACCACTACCTCTATGGGACACATTTCAAAGTCAAAAGCGATCATAGGGTCTTGAGATATTTTCTCTCGCAGCCCAATCTTTCTCCCAAGCAAAAGAGATGGTTGGCCACTTTGCAATCATATGATTTTGAAATATCATACATGGCTGGCAAGGATAATGTGGTGGCTGATGCGTTATCAAGAATGTGGGCATGCAGTCTATCTACTGTGTCTACCATCTATAAGGATTGGATTGAAGACATTCAAGAGCAATATGTGCTTGATGAGCATGCTACCCATATTTTACAAAAATTACAGCAAGGGTGTGATGCTGAATTTCCTAATTTTAAAGTGCATAATGGCCTCTTATGGTTTAAGGGTAAAGTGTACTTGATTCCCAGCAGTAAATTCAAGTTGAAGGTGCTTCAAGAGATGCATTCATTGCCAATGGCTGGTCACTTGGGCCTTTTCAAGACGTTTGATAGAGTTCATCAAAGTTTCTATTGGAAAGGTCTATGGAAAGATGTTAAAGAGTATGTATCTCAGTACTTGGAGTGTCAGCAAAATAAGGATTCCACTCTATTACCAGCCGGCTTACTTCAGCCTTTACCCATACCTATGGGAAAATGGACAGATATTTCCATGGATTTCATAACGGGATTGCCTACTACCAGTCATGGATGGAACAGTATCTATGTGATAGTTGATAGATTGACCAAATCAGCCCACTTTATCCCAACTAAAGTCCAATATTCAGCAAGGCAAGTCGCCGAGCAATTTATGGAAGGTGTGTTCAAACTACATGGTATGCCTATGAGAATAGTATTAGACCGTGATTCAAAGTTTATGGGCAATTTCTGGAAAAGTCTATTTTCATCTATGGGTACTTTCCTCACTCCTAGCACGGCCTATCACCCTCAGACTGATGGGCAAACGGAGAGAGTCAATCATTGGGTGGAAGTATACCTTAGGCATTATCGTCATGACACACAAGCTTCATGGGATCGTTGGATCCACCTTGCTGAATTTTGCTGTAATAACACGCACCACATGAGCATTGGGATGTCTCCGTTTGAAGCTCTTTATGGGTATAAAGTCCAACTTCCATCAGTTTTATTCCATGAAGACATCAACCCACAAGCAAAGGAAGAGTTGGAAAGAATGGAGTTGCTTATGAGGCAATGCAAGGACAGCATAAGGAAAGCACAAGAGGTAATGAAGGTCTATGCAGATGAGAAAAGAAGACATTTAGACTTCAAGGTTGGAGATTGGGTATTTCTCAAAGTGCCCAAGATGCATTATGCTTCATTAAAGGGTGGGAACAATAAGCTTGCTCATAGGTTTTATGGACCATACTTGATCTTGGACAAAATTGGAGAGCTTGCTTATAAACTTCAGCTACCATCTTCTACTGGAATACATGATGTATTCCATGTTTCATAGCTGAAGAAGTATGTTGGGCCCGATGTACAAGTATTGGAAGAGTTACCACCATTGGATGAGGCAGGACTGATCATATATGAACCTGAAAGCATTATTGGAAAGAGAGAGAAAGTTCTCAGAAATCGTACTCTCATTGAGTATCTCATTAAGTGGAAGAATTTGCCCATTGAAGAGTCTTCTTGGCAACCATCCACTTATGTCAGTAACTTTCCTTGGTTATTACAGGATGATATATGATGCAGTATGCAGGACTGTGCAGAGACAGCTTGCTATATGAAATCTCTCCAGACAATAAAACTGTCCTGACTTCATCAAAATTTGATTCTGATGTTATGGGGTGATGCTTGGGAGTGTATACTTCGTTTCTACACCTCATACGCCTCATTTGGACCAATATATCAAAAGTTATGGCAGTTTTAGTGAATCAGCCCTGTTTGGACAGCAGCCAGTTTTCTCATAGTTTGGCATGCAAAAGGTCTTCTTTTCATGGACAGTGCTTTCTTATCACTTGGAAGATGAATGGGCATGATTACTATCATCCTTGACTTGGATTTAGTCCATTACTTCTTGGTTTTGAGGACAAAACCATCTTCAGGACGGGATGGTTTGTCATGAAGGAAAATACAACATTAATATTTGCACCTTGGATTAATTCCAGCCTTTGTAAATTCAGCCCTAGCCTATGTGTACATGTGTGAACAACCCTTAAGTTTGGAAAGATGGTTAGAATAAAAGGGGACTAGGGGCCAAAGGCAAGACATCTTTTGGATCATTCAATAATCTTGGCTTTACCATTTTCTTGGAATTAGCTTCTTCTTAGCCTATGAAGCACTCAGCCATGGCCGTCATGTATTCTTGAATCCCCAACCATTAATACATGATGAGAATGTCTTGGTGCAATAGATTTGTTAATTCTTTGTTGTAGCTTAGTTAATTTTCAATTTCAGTTAGATTTCATTCCATGGTTGATTGCTTTCTTACAGCTCTGCTCGCACACCAAATCTCATAGCAATTTGAGATTTTTTTGCTCGACCCTGCCTTCGGTGCCTCCACAAGCACTATCCAAGAGAGAGAGTGGAAGGATGGGAGAGCTTCTTACTTGTGACTTGCTTGCTCCAACCTTGCTTCTTCTCCTTCACTTCAGCCTTCAAAATCAGCCTCTCTCAGTGGCGCGGCTCTGATACCATGTCAAGAATCGCGTGGTGGGGGGACTTGTTCAAGATGCTGCACCGAACACACACAGAATGCACAAGGAGAAGCTCACTCAAGAGATAAGAAGAGAGATGGAGGCCAAAACGTTTTCTTGCTGGTTTCTTCTTCTTCTTCCACACACTTTACAATGTACACAAAGTATAAATAAGATACAACATAAAGGAAAGTGGCCTACTAAGTCAAACAATTCATAACCGACTACACTAGTCGACTGACACTATAACTATGCCAGCTATAAATAGGTGTAACAACCTGAATATAATAAGTAATGAGTCAGTGGCCATGTGAGAGTCATAATGACCACCGACATGCTAAGTGTAGACATACGGAACCATCTAACCAGGCGGTCCATCATTAATGTCCGCATGTGTTGAGCTTGTCATCTCAACATACTCTAGTTCTATCGAGAAGTGGAATGGATTGTTAGCTATCCCATAATGTAGCTAATAACCATCTAGGGATTGTTTTAGCTTCTCTAATAGCATCCCCCTCATTGGCCACTTCATCATTAGTAATGCCTTGATCAATGGGTTGAAAATCAGGCTATTGTTTAGCATGTGTTTGCTACTATAAATCCTCAATAAGTTGCTGAAAGTGACTAAAATCAAATACATTTTTCTAAAACAATGGTAACAAACTATTAAACATATCAATGAGTCCCACATTGGGCTGATTTTTGTAGTCCATTTGAAGGGCTGACCAGCATGTTCAATGGATATTACATCTTTACTAACAAAAATCTTGCTAGTGGAGGGTTGGTATAAGCGACACCCTTTACATTTTACATTGTAACCAATAAAAATGCATTAGATAGCCTAGTCTTGTAATCATGTCTTCGTGGCTGTGGCATATGCTTTGCTACCACAACCATTAAGAAAAAATATATGACACCACTAGCTTTTGGCCATTCCAAGCCTCATAAGGTGTACATTCAAACCAATGCTTTAGTGGGGTAATGATTCAACACATAATTGCATGTATAGTAGCATCAAGCAAAAACTTTGGAGGTAGCTTATTGTGTGAAAGAACACAACATGCCATTTCCATCAAAGTGCAATTTTTCTTTCAGCCACACTATTTTGTTGAGGTGTGTAAGGCACACTATTTTGTTGAGGTGTGTAAGGTAATTTCCCTTTCAGCTAACTTTCAGCCAAAAAGGAGTCAAACTCCAGTGACTAATATTCTTCCTCTCAATTGATATGCAATGCAATCAGCTTGCATCCCCATTGCCAGTTTTAGCCAAGGCTAAGAAGATTTTAAAACATGCAAACACTCTAATTTATCCCTCAAAGAATATGCCCAACAATGATGAGTCATGTCATCAATGAAGGTAACAAAGTACAAGTATCCTTCAATGGATTTGATATCCATGGGTTCACAAACATCACTATGCACAAGCTATAATACATAGATCCACCTTTAGGAAATGAAGCACAATGCATCTTGCCAAGTACATAACTTTTACATATATTGTGAGTAGGTGCTTTTAATGGAGAGAGATCAACTACCATATTTTTGGTTTTTAGGCAAAGCAAACTACCATAATTAGGTGAGAGTGGATTTTTGGAGCCGATTTTAAAGCCCAAAAGTGGCCCCCAAGGCATGAAAGAGCAATTTCTCATGGAAAATGAAATGGTTGTGGATCAAGGAGTTGGAGTTTTCCTAGATACATTTCGACATCGGGAATCCAACGCAAGTATCCATTTGGCAATGGAGTTTGTTTGATCCCCCATTTAATGGTCACAACTTTTGGCATTATGAAGCAACTACTGGATCGAGAAGCTAAAAAGCATGTGGCAGAGGCTAAGATGATCAATTTCAATGATAGAAAGAAATTTTTGGGCTTTTCAGCATTCTCTTCATACTCTTGAGCCCGAGTTCCATCATTTTTTCACTCTCAATTTCTCCAATTCTTGGAAAGAATGATGCAGTATTTCCAAAATCAGTCTTTCTCTCTTGCCATAAAAATAGGGTTCATATGGGTTGAGAGAATGAGGGGGAATGGGTGTAGCTTCATGATGGAATGTGAGGGATTGATTGAGGAGAACCAGGGAAGCATCAATAGCTATAAGCGAGCATCAACAGCTTCCCATTTTTGAATTACGAGGCGTGTGTATGTGAATTTATGATGAGTAAGTGGGCTTTCTCTCGATTCTATGATACATATTGAATTTCTATGGTTGAAATTGGTTTCTAGTGTTTGAAAATGGTTTATTCTATCAAAAATATCAACTAAAAAAACAAGTCTTAATTGTTTATATATGTTATTCAAAACATGCAAAACATGTAAAAGTGCGGTTTTATATTAAATCATCAGTTTTATGAGTTCCATCATGGCAAATTGTGTTCCCATGGAGAGAAATGGAAAATAGTAATGAATCTCATTATTCTTAAGCATTACACATCAAAAAATGTAGAAAAATAATTTTTTAAATTACAAATAATTATACAAATAGAGAAAATTGAGTGAATTAGATATTACGCATGGAAAATCATAAAAAATTAGGGCTATGTTTGTGCAAGTATAATGAAGATATGGTATACGGATTTGTGTCAATTTACCTCCATTTTTATATTTTTGTACGTATTTATTGCTTACATTATGAAGGAACATACATGGAAACACCTCTTAACCTACCCATTGCAAGCAAAACCCTAAATGGTAGGGAGAGTATCATGAAGGGACCTGAGAGGAAAAGCCCCACTAGTTAGCACAATATTGTCTTAAAATTCTTGAAGGTAAGGACATCATTCCCAAAGTAATGCTGGTCCATGCAAAGAGTTAAGTTCAGCCCCCCTTAACCTCCTAGATCAAAAGGAAAGGTAACATCCCATCCATGCATTAAAATCATGACACCCAAATCATAGATATCATCACTCATGAAATAATATGCATGTACTTGTGAACCCACAAAGGCATAAGCAATTGAGTCAAATAGAAGCCCATGGTCATGGTCTTCCTCATCAAAAGTCTCATAGGCTGTAACTTTAAACCCTTTACCACTTGTCATGAAGGGACCTAAGAGGAGAGAAGATTGTGTGAAAGAGAGAAGAAGAGTGTAGAGGAGAGAAAGTCTAGACGAGGAGAGAGAAAGATAGAGAAGAAGAAGAGAGATGGCTAGAAGCCATGAAAGGATAGGAGGAGCTAGAGAGAGAAGAAGGACAATTTTTTTCTTATGTAAAAATGTTTAGTATTATTGTTTCCTTGGGGACTGATTTGGTGAGGAATATACTATCTCTCGAAACAAATATAATGAAGAGACTTGGAATTTTTGCATATGTGTTATATGTTGAGATGGCACATCTTTGGGGAGGGGAGGGGGGAGGGTTTAGGAGACTCGTAGTGGGGCCATAGTGATAAGCTGGGAGGTGCTCCCTTTATTTATGTTATGAGGTACTAACCACCTATATGTTTGGGTACTCCCTCAGCTTGGAGCCAGGAAGGGTATCACATTGGACTACAATCTAGAAATTGTATCCACAAACGGTTCTTTCGATTAATCAATTTGTAATGTCTATACGCTCCTAGTTGCAAGGCCATGGGGTTGTTTGGGTGAGTATAGGAGGCCTAGAGCTCTAGAGACAATTTTGGGCCCATTTTGGTCCCCATAGGTGGTGCGTTTGCCGAGAGCCACTAATATGTGGTAGTTTTTGAACCTTGGCTATAAGAGACTTGTTATTTCTAGTCTCTAATTAAGTGCCGCCTTGAAGTAGCGAATGTTGAATCAGGCTAATTAAAACCTTGGTCATCAGCATGACAATCAATACAAGGAATCCCCATAACTCGAAAAATACTTTGTCCATTCTAAACAGTTTAATGGGATCTTTGGTTAGTCGTGTGGCTTACTATTTTATCCTTTACTCCAAAAGTGACACTATGATCAAGTTTGGGCTAATATGGGGAAGTACCCATGGAGTTGCCTTTATGAATAATAATCCATGGGATTTAGAGGAAAGATTAAGAAGCAAAAATGATGCTAGGATGGCAAAGTCATATATGATCCTTAATAGTGATAACTTTTTAGAGGAAAAGGTTGTGATGCCAATGGTCAGAGTAATACATGACTATGATCTGAAGATACATTTAATGCTAGTGTCTAATGAAGTTGGGTATCCAAGTGTGATTTCTAAGATCCATAAAGCATTGGATGATATCTATATATGTGAAAAAAAAATGTTAGAGAGGGAGGTTCTATTGGGACTTGTCTTTGGTTCTAGGAAAATGGTGGTAAATGAGAATAAACTTGCTAAAGTACCACCAGTAGGGGATGGAGTAGACTCCCTGTTACATAGCATATGACTCCCTAGGCCACTCTATGAGTTGGTAGAAAGGGATGTCAATGGAGACATTAACCTTTCTACACTGGTAAATGTGGAAATGGAAGAGATTAGAGGCCTCCTAAGATTTCAAGATGAATATGAAGATCTAAATGACCCAATGTTGATCTCGAAGAAGAGGACTAAATGCCCTCCTCCTTATAAGGATCTCCTAGTGTTTTATGGGCTATTAGATGAGAATCTGATGCTGGATTTAAAAGATTATGGCCTAACTTTCCTTGTCAGTAATTTTGCTTATATACATTGGATGCTTGTGTTTTCAAGTACTCTAAAGGGGGAGGTCATGAAATGGTATTGGAGCCTCCCAAGAGGGTCAATTAGAACCTTTGAGGAGATGTGTGATAAATTCCTAGATGAGTATGAGAAGAAGGTTCCCATGACTCAAGTCCTAGGGCAGCTTATATAGATTCAACAAGATTCATATACCTCGATTAAAGAATATGATAGAGCCTTTAATGATATTCTTAGGCTTTGACCAAGAAGATCCATTGTGTTACCAGAGGATATGTTGTATGAACTCTTAATGAGTGGCTTAGTGATCAATATGCAAATTCAAGTGAGGATGCAAGATGCTAAGTCATTAAGTGAGGCTAAGATGCAGGCATTTGACTATGAGTAGTATATTCAAAGATGTTGGGAGGACTTTTGGAGTTTTTCCCACTCATTGCAAGTGCATCCAAGCATTCAACCCTTTTTGCAAGGATATAATTCATTTTTTAATACCAAGACAACCTCTATGGGGAACCTTGGTAGTTAAAATCTCCAGGTAGGAGATGTAAATTCTATGAGCAATCATATTATGCCTCCTAATGGAAAGAGTCAAAGCCAAGCAAGTCCTAGTAGGGCTTACAACACTTCCATGAGGGGTGGCTATGAAGGAAAAATTGATAGGACCATTGGGACTGCAAGTGTGGATGAGCATCCTATGAGTGGTTCTAATTTTTCCCCTAGAAAGGCTCTTGAGAGACCTTTGCCATGTGTAAAGTGAATCATGCTTTTTGGGTGGAGGTTGTTCCTCTTAGTAATGGCATGATGCAAATGAGTGAGAAGTCACATTGTGGATAGAGGAAAGTAAAGGCATCTCGTATAAAGAAGATGTAGAATGCCAAAGGTCCACCTATGCTGGATGGAAGTCATAAGTATGTGAGGCTCTTTGGTCATAGCAATAAATCCATGTTGAGTCCATCAAACCAATGTGGCAAATTGAGATAGTGCAAGAATAGAAAGAGGGATATGAGATTTTTTTGGAGACCCAAAATCTCTAAACGTGTGGCTAGTGTGTTAGATGAAAGGCCAAGAATTCCAAGTGGACATAGCATGTTCAATCCCCAAATGGATGATGAGACCAAAGGCCATAATGATATATCTAACACTATGAACCAATCTAGGATGCATCTATGTGATGGGCCTAAGATTGAAACCTTACCTAGCTTGGGTTATAACACTTATATATGAAATAATAAAAATAGGGAAGGTTTGAGGGAGCATAAATATGTGATTCTCTCTATCAAAGGGGTTTCTAGGAAGCTCAGACAGTCAATCTATATGAATGACAATCAAGGTGGGACACATGAGCCCAATGAGATCATTCATTTACTTAAAGAAGAGACAGCCCACATTGACATTATATCAATGGGAAGGCTTGGACTAGTGGATATACAAGAGCCCAATATTAAATTGTGATGATTAGATTTTGCAGTAAGCTAAGTTACAAAAGTAGCATGAGGCTAGCCCTCACATCTTATGGTATTTTTGGTTTATCTTGGTTAATTTGGTAAGATAGATCAAAATTACATATTCTCATTAGGTCAAGAGGGCCCCTTGTTCTTATAGAGAGTGGTTTATTTTGTTAGTCCAAGAGGGCGATTTGTTTATTTGGTGTAGGCATAGTTAACAGTTTCTTGTCTTAGTTCTGTAGTGTCAGATTATGCTTAGCCTATCCCTCGTGGACTTCACGCTTTTATTTTGTCAGAGGGTAGGGTGAGTGTTGTGTTTGTGCTTTGTAGTAGCTTGATGCTCTTTATGGTTTATTTATGTGCAAATCAATTTGTGGATTCAATGGATTGAGTTGCCCTATCCTATGGTTGCCAATGAGAGCAAATTTTTAGAGCCGATTTTAAAGCATAAAAGTGACTCCAGAGGCATAAAATAACAAATTTTCATGGAAAATGAAATGATTGTGAATCAAGGAGTTGGGAGTTTTCCTAAATGCATTTTGACATGATGTGAATCCAACACAAGTGTCTATTTGTCAATTGGAGTCCATTTGACCCTCCATTTAAAAGTCACAAAGTTGGCATTATGAAGTAGCTATCAGATCCAGAAGTTGAAAAACTTGTGACGGAGGCCAAGATGATAGATTTCAACACCAAAAAGCTGCCCATCCAGTCGAATCACAATTTCGAGATGGTTTGTCCCCTCAACCAAGCTGGAACCACTTCGTACAAGTGTAAAAACCTAACTTTGAAGAACTAGTTATTTTGGAGCTTAATGTAAAACTTAATTAGTAAGGAGGAAACTAATAAAAAATAAAACATGATAGGGGGGACACCATTTTTACAATGCCTCCTCAAATCCTCCAAAAATGGCATTTTCATGTCTCTCACCATTCCCTTCCTACACTTGGGCTTGAGTTCCATCATTTTTTCGCTCTCTATCACTCCAATTCTTTGTGAAGAATGATATAGTATTCAGTAAGATCCAAAATCAATCTTTCTCTCTCCTCTTTCTTGTTCAGATTCAAAGAGGCAGATAGATGACAGACAGAGTGAAGCAACAAGCTTCCTCTCACACACTCTATTATTCATACCACACTCAAATAGTGAAAGATACAATCTACGGTCATAAGACCATTCACACCAAAGGCACCGACTTATTTAATGTATCTAAATACTATGGCTAGACTAGCTGTGTCCAGCTCATGTCGGTCAACACACACTAAATGAGCTTGATATTCTAACACTCCCCCTCAAGCTCAAGACAGCATATGTACTCCAAGTAGCTGTCTAAAACCATAGAACTTATCTTTACCCAGAGACTTGGTAAAGATATCTGCTACCTGCTCATCAGTCCTCACATGCATAAGATCAACCTTTCCTGCAAGGACCATCTCACGAATAAAGTGGTAGTGTACCTCTATGTGTTTTGTCCTGGCATGGTAAACTGGATTCATGGCCAGGAGTACACTACTCAGATTATCACATAACAGTTTCACTGGAGCATCAACCTGAATATCCAAGTCAGCCATAAGCTTGAGTAGCCAAGCAATCTCACATGCTGCCAATGCAGCCCCCCTGTACTCTGCCTCAGTACTAGATAAAGCAACCGTAGGCTGCTTCTTGCTGCTCCAACTGATCATGCCGCTACCAAAGCCAAAGGCATAGCCACTCGTAGATCGTCTGTCAGTTGAGCATCCTGCCCAATCTGCATCTGTGTATCCAATCAGTATCAAGGGCTTATCTCTGACATAGAACAGCCCATAGTCTACAGTGGACTTAACATACCTCATGATGCGTCTAACTGCATCCAAGTGCGGCTTTCTCGGCTTTTGCATAAACTGGCTTATCAGCCCTACTGCATAGCTCAAGTCAGGCCTAGTGATGGTCAAGTAAATCAGACTGCCGACCATCTGCCTGTACATAGTCACATCTTCTACTTCAGCCCCAGTGTTCATGTCTAGCTTTACATTCTGGTCCAGAGGTGTATCCAGTGGTTTGCATTCAGCCATGCCATACTTCTTAAGCATTTCCATGGCATAGTGCTTCTGCATCAGCCATAAGCCATTTTCAGCTGGTACGACCTCAATACCCAAGAAATACTTCAGATCTCCCAGATCTTTCATGTCAAATTCAGATTTCAGCATCTTCATAGCATGCTGAATTCCCATGTCATCATTTCCAGTGATTATCAGGTCATCAACATATATGACCAGCACTACCAAGCCACTGTCAGTCTTCTTCGTAAACAGGCTATGATCAACCCTGCCAACAACAAATCCAAGACTCTGCAAGTAACTGCTGATCCTAGCATGCCAAGCTCTCGGAGCCTGCTTCAGCCCATACAGTGCCTTTTTCAGCCTGCACACATAATGCTGAAAATCAGGGTGCTCATACCCTTCCGGCTGAACCATGTATACATCCTCTGTTAAATCACCATTGAGGAATGCATTCTTAACATCCATCTGCTGCAATTTCCAGCCTTTTGCAGCAGCCAAGGCAATAACAGTTCGTATGGTTGCCATTTTTGCAACCGGGCTGAATGTTTCATCATAATCCAAGCCATACTGCTGAGCATATCCTTTAGCGACCAGCCTTGCTTTGTACCTTTCTACACTGCCATCAGACTTACATTTGATTTTATAAACCCATTTGCAGCCAACAGGCCTTTTCCCTTCAGGCAGTGGTACTAAATCCCAAGTCTGATTTTCAGCCAAGGCTTTCATCTCTTCGTCCATAGCCATGCACCAGTTTTCATCCTTTCCTGCTTCAGCATAAGTACCTGGTTCTTTGATCTCCATCACTTTTGTCATGTATGCATAATGCTTTGCAGAATAACCAAAGTACGTCAACCTGTCAACAGGGTATCTGACCCTCTGCGATCGTCTAGGTTGTGGTGCACTACTCGATTCACCTCTCTCATGAGGCGGAATGTACCTGTTCTGCCTCGTGCCAGGCGTATAGACAGTCGGAATACCAAGTTCGCTGTCTAAAGTATCACTAGACTCATAGCCCGAAGTCATTCTGCCAGGTGTCATCATACCATCCTCACTAACTTTCTCTTTTCCTTTGCTGTCCAAGACATCATGTCTCCCCCTCACTGACATACCCGTGTCAGTGGACGGTGAGCTCCTTAATCTCCCTGTCCATGGGGATACTGTCTGACTGATAGGTCCTGTCATAGCAGTGCTCTGCTGCATATCAACTGTAGAGACATGAGTGGAAAGCAGATCGGATGGCACTGCAACTGGTGAGACATACCAAGAGCCCAGCTCATCAAAGATGACATCCCTGCTTACCAAAGTCTCCCTGGTAGAGGGATCATAACATTTGTATGCTTTCTTCTCCTGCGAGTATCCAATGAACACACTCTTATGCGCTTTGGGATCCAGCTTTTTCCTCTTCTCATCTGGAATGTGCACATAAGCAAGACAGCCAAAGACCTTCATGTGTCTTACATCCGGCTTATAGCCATAGAGCCTCTCAAACGGTGTCATGTCATGAATGCCTGCAGTGGGAGTCCTGTTCAGAATATATGCGGCTGTCACAACAGCCTCTGCCCAATAGTAAAGCGGCATATGCTTCTCATTCATCATGGCCCTGGCAGCTTCCATTAGAACCCTGTTCTTCCTTTCAGCTACTCCGTTTTGCTGTGGAGTGTAGCTGCAGGTTAGCTGCCTACGAATGCCATTTTCAGCCAAAAAATCAGCAAATTCATTTGAGACATACTCCCCACCGCTATCAGATCTCAAGCAAGAGATGTAACACTCAAATTCCTTCTCAACCTGTGCCTTAAATTTTTGAAAAACAGCAAAGACCTCATCTTTTGTTTTCAATATGTAAAGCCAGGTATATCGACTGTAGTCATCAATGAAGGATACATAGTATTTGGAACCCCCCATAGATGCATTATGAGCTGGTCCCCAAACATCAGAGTGCACTAACTGCAGTGGTCGTGTACTCTGTCTTACATGCCTGACAAACGGCAATCGTGACTGCTTACCAAACTGGCAAGCCTCGTAGACATGACCAATATCTGAATATTGGAATCTAGGGAGCCCTGTTACTAGCTGCTTCTTCTGCATGGTCTGCAGCCTCTGCAAATTGACATGCCCCACTCTCTTGTGCCAAATCTCTAAGTCCCTGATAGTGCCAGAACCCTGAGCAAACATAGCGGAATTCAGCTCTGGCAGTGTAGCATCAAGAGTGAACATTCTTCCATTTCTGTGGCCTTTCGCGATCAACTTGCATCCATTGCCAAACTCTTCAATAAAGCAGCCATGCTTATTGAAGCGAACCTGCAAGTTCTGCTCTGTCATTTGGCCCACAGACAATAGGTTCTTCGTAATCGAAGGAACATGCAAAACATCATGAAGATTCTTCTTCCTGCCATCATGTACAACTAGAGGCACTTTGCCTTTATGCTCAATGCTATGCTGCGTGTCATCACCTGTGCATACATAGCCATGCTTTTCAGCCACCATATCCGTGAACCAATAACCATGAGGGGTCATGTGATTCGACGCCCCCGAGTCAATGTACCACACTGCATCATCAGATGATTTTTCAGCAGCCTTATCTTTGACATACTGCATGGCAAACAGTCTATCACCAGAGTCATCTGCTTGACTGGACGTAGCATAATGTCCATGCTGCTTGCCCTTCTGATTTCCCTGCTTCTTCCAGCAATCCTTTGCAATATGCCCATACTTTCCGCAGTAGTGACAATCCTTATCTTTATTTGGATTGTCTGACTGACACTGCTGCTGCCATGAGCCTCTGCCACGGGAGTTAGATCTCCCCCTGCCTCGAAAGTTGCCACTACCTCTTGCATTTGATGACTGCTGATTGCTATTACTATAGGATGCATTTTGCTGGCCTCCTTTGCCAGATCCGTAGCCTCTACCACGGCTACCACGACCACGCTGATTCGAATAAAAAACTGCATCCTTATTCTTTGAGCTGCTTGACCCTGTAGCTAAGCCAAGCTTCACCTCTTCATGAATCAATAATGCAACCAGCTCATTAAAATCAGGCATCTCAGCCCGCACAGATACTGAAGTGTCAAAAGACTTATACTCCGGACCCAAGCCATTTAAGGTCACTGCAACCATATCCTCATCTTCTACCTGTGAGCCAACAGATGCGAGCTGATCTGCTAAGGTTTTAATCTCCGTGACATAGTCCTGTATGGATCTGTTCTTCCTCTCTATGTTGTTGAATTTTTGCTTCAGTTGTATCTTCCTGGCACTCGTAGTTGTGCCATAGTACCTGACCAATATGTTCCATGCATCTGCTGGGGATTTACAGTTCATGATCTGCATCACCATAGCATCCGAGATACATAATGACAGCCAATGTAAAACTCTGCGAGCTCTTTCCGTCCAAGCTCGATGTGCTCGTCTTTGATCAGCTGTAGGATTCCTATCTGGAACTTCAGGTTCAGCCTCAACACCTGTCACTAAGTCCCAGTATCCTTTGCCTATCAGAAAGTTCTCCATGCGGAACTTCCATATTGCATAATTGTTGCTATCAAGCTTTTCTCCCACAATCTGGGTTACATTATCAGTTCTATCAGCATTTGCCATGTTGCAGACCTTGCCTGACTACCTGCAAACCAAGATTTTCTTAACAGTTCAACTTCAGCCCGGAACTGTTTATGACAGTTTTCTGCAATTAATTGCAGGAAAAAAACCAGTAAATTTCAGTCAAATATCAGCCCAAACAACGTCCCAATCGGTTGATCCAACTCATAAAGACAATTGCCAATACATATGCCTGATGTTCGGTTCAGATTTAACTCCTGCAGATCCACTGCCAGGTTCCAAAAGCATGCAGTCCAAACCTGTAAACTGCAATTACAGCAGCCTTTCCAAAGTCAAACTCCACCTGGATACATGTAATGCATGTTCCAAAGCTGCTAAATTGACTCCTGGTACATATGCCACTTCAGACATAAGCATAGAGACATCAGCCAGTGTATTCTTAACAAGTGCCAATGCTAACAGTTTATGTAAAGATTGCAGTCAATAAACCAGCATAACCCGCTTCAACTAGCTCAAAAAAGTCCTTAAATCAGACCATACATTTGTTTCAGTATGTCACCGTCAGTACATGACTATGTAGTGACAATACCCTGTCTATATCTGACAAGCAAGTCAACCAAAAATGTCTGCAATTTATATTCATCCCAAGAAGACAAGATTTCTTTTATTTCAGCTGCAAACTTCCAGTATTCAGTGGCTTTTGATGCTCCTCTCAACCCAAGACAATTCTAACATGCATATGACAATATATATGTCTTTCAGATGTCTGCATCTGTCACTCTGTGCTTCAGTAGAAAGCAAAATGCTTACTGCCCACAATCCAAGACAGTTTCCAGCCACAAAAGAAGCTTTAGATCTGTGTATTTCAGCCACCAAACTCAGCTTGCAATTGATCAAGACAAGTACATGTAGCCTCCAGCATGTACCTATACTTCACAGGTGCTTCTGGGCATACTCAAGAGCTTCCAATGCTCTTCAAAGTGTTGTAGACTCCATGTATGCTGTGTATACAGCAATGCAGACAATTTACACAGTTCTACCCACTCTGTTTCAGCTCATATCAGAGCTCAACCACAAGTAGTTACTCCATGTACTTCACAAAGACCTTTTTCAATAGCCATACATGCTTCTCATGACCCATTTATGGTCACCAGTGATTGTAGTAGACAGTGCAGGCCTTCAGCCCAAACAAGCGCAATCACGCTGATTGCAGACCTCTGTTTCCAGTTCCTGCTGATGAAGATGATGATGGTGATGTTGATGCCACACCCAAATGCACTCTAACCAGCCTCCTCAGGGCTCTCAAGAAGCCACAAGCTCTGATCTTGACCCTGGAGTGTGTAATGAACAAATGCCTACCTGCAGTCCACAATGGCAGCCTGTCTGCACAAAAGAAAAATGAGTCTTCACTTCCTGGAAGTAGATCTTCACTTTCTCCAACTCTCAGAGATCCACCAAGTCCTGCTCTGATACCATGTTCAGATTCAAAGAGGCAGATAGATGACAGACAGAGTGAAGCAACAAGCTTCCTCTCACACACTCTATTATTCATACCACACTCAAATAGTGAAAGATACAACCTAGGGTCATAAGACCATTCACACCAAAGGCACCGACTTATTTAATGTATCTAAATACTATGGCTAGACTAGCTGTGTCCAGCTCATGTCGGTCAACACACACTAAATGAGCTTGATATTCTAACATTTCTCTCTCGTCATAAACAGGGTTCATATGGGATGAGAGAATGAAGGGAAATGGGTGCCAATTTGTGATGGAATGAGAGGGATAGATCAAGGAAGTGCTAAAGAAGCATTCGCAGTAGTAAACAAGCATCAACAACTTCCCGTTTTCAAATTACGAGACACGTGTATGTGGTTTTATAAGTAAATAGACTTCCTCTTGGTTTTATGTTGCATATTAGTTTCCTATGGTTGAAATTGGTTTTTAGTATTTGAAAATAGTTTGTTTTATAAAAAATATAAGCATAAACAACAAGTCTTAATCATTTACACATGTTATTCAAAACATACAAAACATGCAAAAGTGTCGTTTTATACATTATCAATTTTAGGAGTTCCATCATGGTAAGTTGTGTTTTCATGGAGGAAAATGGGAAGTGATAATGAATCCAAGTATTTTTAAGTGTTTTACATTTAAAAAATATAGAAAATTTAGAACTTTAATTACAAATAATTGTGAAAATAGAAAAAATAAT
Organism: Lygodium microphyllum; assembly: GCF_053477565.2. Classification (NCBI taxonomy): domain Eukaryota; kingdom Viridiplantae; phylum Streptophyta; class Polypodiopsida; order Schizaeales; family Lygodiaceae; genus Lygodium; species Lygodium microphyllum. Next base: position 30,635,739 of record NC_141156.1, on the reverse strand, counting down.
TTTGAATCATGAAAAAATTAGATATCACGCATGGAAAATTATGAAAAATTAGGGCTATGTTTGTGCAAGTATAATGGAGGTAAGGCATGAGGATTTGCCTCAATTTACCCCATTTATATGTTTTAGTGCATATTTATTGCTTACATTATGAAAGAACATACATGGGAATGCCTCTTAACCTATCCATTGCAAGCAAAACCCTAAATGGTAGGGAGAAGGGGTTTTATGTGTAGAATATGGTTCAAAATCTAATTTGTTGTTTACACTTTTCATATAGGTTTTGATCTTATTTAAATATTAAGAGGTACATTGGCACCGAGTAGTCTAGCATTGCCTTATCATCACAACAAAGTTGTTAGTGATAAAAAATCATGGAAAGAATATTTGAGCACATTCACAATGTTGATTTCGCTTAAGAAAAGTGTTTATGCACTCAAAGTCATCCACTTCACATTGCATTGCATCGACATGGTATAAAGTGAACTATCTCCTAGTGGATGCATATCACTTGATTTCAAACTATTGATCCACGATGAGTGTGAGGCTCCCTATGCTCTAGGTTTAGTGTAATTGTTTCCTTAGGGACTGATTTGGTGAAGAATATATTATCTCCTGGAATGAATATCGTGAAGAGTGGACTTTGTATGTATGTGTTATATGTTGAGATGATGCATCTTGGGGCCAATCCCTGGGGTGTACAAGAGTCATAGTGGGGCCACAATGATAAGCTAGGAGGTACTCCCTTTGTTTGTGTTATGAGGTCCTACCCACCTATATGTTTGGGTACTCCCTTTGCTTGGAGTCAAGAAGGGCATCACATTGGACTAGAATTTGGAGATTGTATCTACAAATGGGGTCTTTTGATAAATCAATCTATAATATCTATACACTCTTGGCCACAAGGCCATGGGGTTGTTTGAATGAGTATAGGAGGCCCATCCGGTTGGCTAGAGTCCTAGAGCCAATGTCAAGTCCATTTTTTGTTTGGACATTAAGATGACCAAATCGAGCATACCATAACTCAATGCCATAGAAAATGGTAGCATCAACCTATAATGCACACTTTGATTCTCTCCTCTCATATAGGTTAAGCTGATAGAGTCCATTGTACAATGTACTAGTGACAATGTGTAACGTACCCGCCTATCGGTTGCCCAAGCACATTTTAGCGGTCCATCGAGAAACGAATCTAAGCGTCACTACCGGACACTCCCATGGAATGTTTTGGGGTTTTTCACCTAGGGTTTTCTGAATGCACCTCACAACAGAATGTTCACAGTCAAACCCAATAGGATCGACTTAAAATCTGGGCTCCTAGTGGCCAAGGTCTCATGACAATATTCTAGGGTTGGGTAACCTTGTGAGAAGCCTCCTAGTTCTCTGGGACCACCCTACCGTAGGACAAACCCATTGGGGGTTCTGCCCACCTGCTTCCCTCAATAGGCATTCTTTAGTTATCTAATTAGGTCCTATCACATTTATGTGTGACATTTAAAATCAGCTTCTTTAATTAAGCCTTTTAGGGAATAGGGTTCATTCATGTAATTTATAGCAGTACAGACACGAATATAGAGCAAGCAATCTATTAACAAACAAGTTCAAACAAGTTCCTTAACTTATCTTCAAGTTAATCTTTGTCTCGTGCCCATACATGAGAAATTATGTATCCCTTCTACTCAATAGAAGTAATTGGTCCAAATCACATGGAACCACAAATTCTATCATTTATCTAGAATAGGATCTCCCAACATGCCCAAACATTGGGGGCCACAACATTTAGGATGTTGTTCGATCAACCAATAAAACTAATTGTATTCTTCCCAAAGAATGTAAGAATAGACGCGATAACATTTCCATTGCATATCTGCTCTCCCCCCTTGAGATCAAAGAGTGATTCTATGTAAAATTTACTTAACACTTGTATGCACAATTTTTAATGTCATTTATTTATAAAACGATTATGCCATTTATAACCCATGACCAATTCTTCCTTGTAATTGCTCTATCAACAAATACGCCATATGCAACTAGGTGCAATTAACTTCCCATGATACATGCACTTTGCAAACTCCATCTTTCGAATATGTGAGATGAAATTTATCATTTCCGATAACCTATATTCGTGCATCATAGTATGGGGCCTAACGTATCTCATACGAGAATCAAAGAAATCATCTATCAATTTGGAAATACATTACTTACGACCAGTACCATAGTTGGATTGATAGTGATGCCTTCATTCGAAGCTTCGTTGCTAGTTGTAGGATAGCCATCTGCACGTGACATTCTTTGCTTAGGGGCCATAATCCGCAAGCAGATTTGAGAGATAAGGAAGGAATGTCTTTTGAGATGGAAGAACGTAAGAGAAGATGGCTTAGTCAAAGATCGAGAACTTGTGCCTCCCATGCCTCATATTTATAGTCAATTAGAGAAGAGGGGATATGACTGAGAAAAAGAGTTATTTGTGGAGGGGATCTTGGAAAAATTAGTGATCTGATACTCAAATCATAAATATGATGGTTCCATTGGCTCCAAAAGGGCGGTAAAACCCCAACACACTTGTTCAAGACACTTGGTTAGAAATCTTTCAGTTCACTCCTTCTTCATGTTTGAAGTGCTATTTTCTTGTCTATAGAGTGCGATTGTGATGTGTGCGATTTCGCTAATCCTTTCTTTTTCATTAAATTTCCAAATGTGGCTAAAGAACCACTTACCTTTTTTAAAAAACATGATATCCATTCTTAGAAATCTTCATATCTCTTTAGGATATTTACAATAAATAATATCTAAAATATACTAGTCTTGTCCAAAAATCTAATATTTTTTTACCATCCATACTATACACATTAACACTAGTGATTAATATAGCTCATAACTCTCGTTCATGTTGTAACTTCTGTGAAGGGTGGCTACGGTCCTTGTCAATCCAAGAAAAATGTCAGATTACAACTCTCAATTATATTTATTTATTTATTTATAATGTTAGTTAGTTATTAACATTAGTTAATTTTTTTACTTTAGTTAGTAACCTTACTAACTTATTAATTGACTAACTAGCTTTTGACTAACCAACTTACTTTTATTGCATGGAAATATTACACAATGAGGCATCCCCATCACCATAGTCATAGACATTATATCAATCCATGTGGAATTTAACCACAAAACCAACAGATGCAATGACTAAAACTTAAATAAATTTTTTCTTTATACTGGCATATATAAGACATTTTCAAGCATGATATTTTTCCCATCTACTACGATAATGGGATTTTGAACAATGCCTTGAATTCCATACAAAGCATTGTTTGCAGTTATAATGGATCCTCCCAAAGAGCTCTAGGTGTGCCACAGTCCATGGTGGCATCACTTGCATAAGGCAGCATAGGGAAGATCACAAGAGAATGCTTGGAAGGAAGAGAAGGCACACGAGTTTGCAGAACGGCCGATCTTGACAGAAACAACTCATATTCATAGAGAGGGACTGCATACAAGACGCAAATGAAGCGATTATGTCATAGGTGAGGATGACAGTATCAACACGTGACGCACTTGGCTCAACACTTTGGTATGAGGGAGAGGTGGTCTCATCCCTCATGATACCTCTCCTTTAGTATATTTGCATATGATACATATACGACACGAAAGGACATTATGTGCTTGGAAGCTTTGTTGTCAAGATACCATGTGTTATAATTTTTAAGCATTGATAGGCCATGTTCATGGGAAGGAGGATCATATGAACAACCCACAAAAAGCATAGAACTCACCAATGTGTAATCTTGCTAAATGTGTAGTTACATCCTTTCCACTTTTTGAAATTTCAATAATACTCATGCTCCATTGTTTCCACCTTTCACTTTCCTTTCTACTTTTGGATTCTTCAATAAAATACCCCTTTCATCAGGGCAATATGGACTCAAAAATCACCCTTTTGCTTAAGAGTTAATGACTCTTCTAATGACAAGATATTTTAGGTGAACCAATGGGAGAGGGACTGGTGTGCACATTTTATCCACTTGTCATGAAGGAAAAATACAACATTAATATTTGCACCTTGGATTAATTCCAGCCTTTGTAAATTTAGCTTTAGCCTATATGTACATGTGTGAACAACCCTTAAGTTTGGAAGAGGGTTAGAATAAAAGGGACTAGAGGCCAAAGGCAAGACATCTTTTGATCATTCAATAATCTTGGCTTTACCATTTTCTTGGAGTTAGCTTCTTTCTAGCCTATGAAGCACTTAGCCATGGCCGTCATGTATTCTTGAATCTCCAACCATTAATACATGATGAGGATGTCTTGGTGCAATAGATTTGTTATTTCTTTGTTGTATCTTAGTTAATTTTCAATTTCAGTTAGATTTCATTCCATGGTTGATTGCTTTCATTACATTGGTATCAGAGCTGTAGCTTAGATCCTTGCAGAAGTCATTTTCAAGTACTAGATTCAGTTTCCTAGGCTAGAGAGAGCAAACCATAGTTAGGAATTTGAGTGACAGGACTTGACAGGACATGAAGATTTCAAACCGGAGTTATATGTGAAGGTCTGCTACAAACAAGGATGAAGATGGTGATTCTTGGCATTACCAAGGGAAGAAATGGAAGGCTCCAGCCAAAATAGCAGGACATGATCAAGATTGAGCCAAAATTTGGGGTAAGTGTACAAACAAATGGTTACAGGACATTTTAACTGTGGTTACTTTTGAGAAGGAAGGGTTTCTTCTTCCCTTTCCTCATTTCTTCAAGCTTTCCACAAGAATCCATGGCCAAGACCACATCAGATCTTCTTCTTCTCACTTCTATCATGAGAATGGGTTGGATGACCTCTTTCCCTGCCTCAAGAGCTTCAAGAGGAGTAGCTTATGTAGCTACTTGGCACCATTGCTGATTTCCAGGACATGAGTATGCACTCACGCTGTTTGCGCCATCTGCACATACTCCTATACTGCGTGAGAAATTCAGGGTGATGATCCTCTTGATGCATTGCTATTGATCTTCCAACCTTGGACAAGAGATATCTCACCAATTTCTTCAAGATCCTTATCAGTTTGGAGTGTTCCCTCTTCTTCAAAACCCTGGTTATGGAGTTTTATGACAGTTCTGGACAGCACTCAAATTTCTCAGATTTCTTCATCAAGATCAAAGGGTTTTTGTTCTATTATACTCCCTGAAGCCTCTACATACATCCTAGTACCAACATTGACTGATCTTGAAGCTTGAAGCTTTGTTGGAGCTTGGATATGGAGATTGCAAACTCTATGTGTAACAGTTTGGGACAGCATTAAAGATTCCTGAAATTTTTAAAGCAATTCATGGGGCTTTTGTGGGCAAAGCATCTCTGAAGCTTCCTCAACCATTCCCCCTCAAGAATCCATCAACATTGGACCGACATTCAAGAGATTGAAGCCAATGGAGGTCTAGGTGTTCAATGGACAGCATGAAGCTTTTATGCCATTAAATTTTGGCATTCCCTCTCAAATTTCGAGATCTCTTGGACACATTGAAGCCCTCTCTATTACCTATTGCAACCTACTTCAAGTAGAGAAGGTAATCGGTCTTCATCAACCCTCATTTGGAGCATTCATGGGGTCATGGAGCTTTCAGGGAATTCATGAAGCTGAAGCTTATCAAGGAAGGGATTATCCTTGAATATTGAAGATCTCTTGGACTGATTTTTGCTGGATTATCAAGCTCAGCTCACCTATGTCAAGCATTATGGATTGAAGGTCATTGCATCAACAATGCTCTTCTCCAATCAATTAAATGAGGTACTCTAATCACTCTTAATTTCTCTTTACATCCAATTGTTGCTGATCTCATTTCCAATTGCTGAAGAGAAATAAGAGGATTAATGGAGCCTTCATTCATAGCCTAATGCATTACATGAAGCCTATAGGTTATTTCAGTCATTGTCTTTACTAAACCTCTTCAATTTACTGAAATGGCCATCTCTAAATGTCTCAAACTCTTCCATAATGAATGAGCATTACCCATCTACTTCCATTCACTGAAATCAGTAATTTCTTGAGCTTCATTACTCAATCTTTTATTGCCTAACCCTGACATGAAATTGATTGCCTATTTTGCCTCTTGATCATAAGAAAATCATTACCCAATTGGTAAGTGAGAAAAACTTTGTAAGCAGTGAGTCACTGCTGAGGTAAATACCTCTCCACTTCTCATTTACATTTCAGCCTTTTCAATTTCAATCTTGCATATCATGAAAAGGGCAAATGAAAGGCAATTGTATTTCCTTCCTATTCCATGCATATCATACTGATTTTTAGAGCTAGAATTCACTTGCCATGTACTTGCCCACGAGGAAAAAGTGGATGCCGGGCGAGTCGGTAGGACAATAGTGAGGTGACCCTCCCCTACCGACGAGGACCCTGAAGGGGAGCGCAACCCGGCCCGAGAGGGAACTTTGCAAACCCCTCGGGTCTCGGATCCCACGTATTTTCAAGTTTAGGTGCAGGTACAAATCTCAAAGGCATTTGAAATCAGCCTACAGCATGAGTTATGGACAGTGAGTTCTTGTGATATTGGCAAATGTATGGTATGGCAAATGTATGAAGACATATGGCTACAGTAAAATGTATACATCCTATGGTAAAGACACTATGGTTCAGTCTGAAAGATTGGAACAGAACGTATGAGACTCTCCTACAAGGTTATGAAGTTGGTACATGCTTGGTATTGATGGTACAAGCCATTAATTGACTAGAACAGCGTATTCACTGCCTGCAGGAATTTTCAGACAGCAACAGAAAATCCCTTACAGAAATTTCTGTACTCATCCATTTTCTGCATTTGATATATCATTGGATAGAGGGCTCTTCAAGCTTTGAACAGAGCCAGAGATCTCGTAATTTGGAGCTCTAGAAGTAAAGATAATCAAGTTTTTCTACTACAGGAAATTCAGGACAGAAATCAACCCATGGCTAGAAATAAGAAGAGAGACCCTGTTTTGGATACTATCAATGAAGAATTGAAGGAATATCAGCAGGATAGGGATGAACATCAACAGGAAAGGAGTGAACATCATGACACTTCTCAAGATGCCATTTATCGAATGCATTATGAGAACGATGAGGTGGATGCAAGCTCCACTCACTCCCCTACCAATCAACCCATAGAGACGTCTCATATCTCAATGAATTCAAACAGTTTTCAACAATTGTCAAATGACATAAAGGATATGAAATCAGGTTTCGAGGGTATGAGGTTGGGTATTGACAAGCTTGTAGCACTTCTTGGTGAGAAAATGTTGCCTACAGCTGGTCTTAATATCCCACACCCGCATAGGGCTGAAGAACCACCTAAACCACTTACTCCTAAGGTGGTAGGTCAATTTGAAGTTGGAGAATCATCTAAAGCTAAGGATTTTGCTCATCCCACTTCACTTCAGCCACAATTCCATCAACAAAAGGGTCACTTTCAGCCACATGGGCAGGATCTTCAAGAAAGAGTGCAAACAAACTCAAAGCATGATGAAGACATCCATGGATGCAACTCTTTCTACAAGCAATTTTACCCTCAAGCAAATGTTGGTGGTTATGAGCAAGTCCATATTAATTCAACCCCAAACTCTTATGGGCAGCCACATGGACATGTGAATTCAGCCCCAAATGCTTTTGGACAGCCACAACATAATTTCTCTCCTCAAGTGCAGGCCAATAGGCCAAGTCCCATGTCAAATCATGGTTGGAATCAGCAAAATAATGGGCAGCAACCACCTTTCAATTCACCGATGCATGGACAACCTCCCAATGTGAGCAACACATACTTTCATCCTCAAGGACATTGTTTCCAGCCACAAAGTCATGGTATGCATTATGGACAGCAAACTCCTTATGCACAAGGGCATGGAAATAATGAATATCCTAGGCAAGGACCTTTTGGCAATTCTTTTGGGCCACAAAACCATAGTGGGCAGCAGCACCCTAATGGACAACCTCCTCAATACGAGAGAGAGTACAAGGAGAAAATAATTATCTCAAACTTCAAGGGAGAGAACCCTTCACCCACGGAGTTGGAGGAGTGGTTTGACAAGTTAGAGATGTATTTTTCTCTTTACCCAAGGCCCGAGAATGCCAAAGTAAAATTTGCAGCCCTTCATCTAGAAGGCTATGCTCACACTTGGTGGAGATATATGGCGAGGATGGGACATGACTTCTTGTCTTGGGATGCATTGAAAAATGCTATGATTGAAGTCTTTGTTTTCCCTATTGAAAAAGAGCGGCTAGAGAAAAAGTGGTATGCTCTTGAGCAACGTGGTCTCTCGGTTAGAGAGTACTCAAATCAGTTTTTGAACCTCTCAATGTATGTTCATGGGGTCTCCGATAGTGCCAAGTTGAATAAATACATATTTGGTTTGGAACCTATTCTTTCTTCTGAAGTTGGAGCCATGAATCCTACATCCCTACAAGCTGCCATTCAATTGGCTGAACGTTATGGGCAGAAATACAAGGGTTTCCAGCCAAAAACAGGGCATTCTTTTCAGCCTACGCAGTTCTCAAGGACATCAGGCCATTATGGGCATGCTAAAACTGATTTTCAGCATATTGGGAAGCCATCAAATACTTACAGCAATACCTACAGCAAGATACCCACTTTTCCTACTGTGTTTGGGTCAAAACAAAGCAGTAATTTCAGACCTAATGCTGAAAATAGATGTGATGGAAAGAGGACTGATATAAATGCCAAAACTTCAGTCCCTACTCAAGGCAAACATGTATCGAATGACAAGCTCAAAGATATGTATGCTAAAGGTCTATGCTACAAATGTGGAGAGAAATGGTCACCCGATCATAAGTCCAAATGCAAGGCCAAAAATATGAAGATTAGCATGATCATCGAGGATGATTCCGATGGTGAATCTATTGAAGGAAGCTTGGCTCAGCTTGATGTGACAACAACTCAGGAAGAGGCGCATGAAAATGAAGAGAATGGCCATGATGAGTTCTATGATCCGATGGATGGGTTTCCTTTCGACCCGGGTGGTCATTATTTGGATGATTCATGGACTGATTTACATCCATCGCTATGTGCCATATCAAGTGATGTATGGAGTGGTTCAAGAGGGGATGATACCCTACGCCTTAAAGGTCAAATCAAGGGAAGGACCGCTCATATACTCATAGATACGGGAAGTACACATAGCTTCATTTATGCTAAGTCACTCAATGGGCTGAAATTGAATACGCATGAAATGCCTACATCACTCAAAATCCAAGTGGCAAATGGAAATTTTGAGATGAGCAATCAATGCTGTCCAAATGTACCTATCACCCTTTTCCCATTGTGCACTACATCAGTGAGCCTAATTGCATTAGAAATGGGTCCCATTGATATAATACTTGGCTGCAACTGGCTGAAATCTTTGGGCAGATTTACCATGGATCTCAACAACATGGAAATGGAGTTTAAATGGTGTGGACAACAAGTAACACTACATGGAGCTGAAAAGAAAAGAATGGAGATGATCAGTCCCAAGAAGGTTAAGAAAGAGATAAATGCAAAGGCATGTATGTTCACCATTCTTCTTTCCAAGATTGAAGAGGATCAGCCCTCTTCTCCTACCAACAATATGGACCCATGTCTTTGTAAATTGCTGAAAGAATATGATGATATTTTCCAGCCACCTACCTCTCTTCCTCCCAAAAGAGAAGTGGATCATCCCATTGACTTGCTGCCCAATACAAAGCCCATCAACAAACCACCATATCGCCTCTCCAAAGTGGAAAGAGAAGAGGTAGAACGCCAAGTCAAAGAGCTTTTGGAAATGGGTCTCATTAAGGCAAGCCAATCACCTTTTGCTTCTCCAGTCCTTCTTGTGAAGAAGAAAGATGGCTCCTTTCGAATGTGCATTGATTACCGCGATCTCAACAAGGTCACTATCAAGAATAGGTATCCCATACCTAGAATAGATGATCTCTTAGATGAATTGAAGGATGCCAAGGTGTTTTCAAAAATTGACTTGAGATCGGGATATCATCAAATACGCATGAAGGAAGGGGATGAATTCAAAACAGCCTTCAGGACGGAGAGGGGTCTTTATCAGTTTATGGTTATGCCTTTTGGGTTGTCAAATGCTCCAGCCACATTCCAGTCTCTCATGAATAAGATACTTCATCCATTGCTCTTTAAAACAGTTTTGGTATTCTTTGATGACATTTTGATCTATAGCAAGAATAAAGAAGACCATTTGCAGCATGTAAAAGAGGTCTTTGACATATTGAGGATACACAAACTGTTTGCCAAGGCCACTAAATGCTCTTTTATGACAAAGGAAGTTGAGTACTTGGGTCATATAGTGGGAGAAGATGGAATCAAAGTGGATCCTAAGAAGGTTCAGTGCATCAAAGAATGGCCTACACCAACCAATGCCACTTTATTAAGAGGGTTCCTTGGTTTGTCATCCTTTTACCGACGGTTTATGAAAAACTATGCTCATATTGCAGCTCCTCTTACCGATCGGCTGAAAAAGGAGGCCTTCTTTTGGGATGAGATCGCGGACAAGAGCTTTAATGAGCTGAAAGAATTGCTTGTTTCAGCACCCATACTAGTTTGCCATGATTTCTCCAAGACTTTTACCATTTATGCAGATGCCAGTGGTAGAGGTTTGGGAGGTTTGGGAGCAGTTTTGGTACATGAGCATGGTGTCATTGCATTTGAGAGCAGAAAATTTGATGACAAAGAGAGAGAGATGCATGTTTATGAGCAGGAGATGCTTGCTATTTTACATGCAATCAAGAAATGGCACCACTACCTCTATGGGACACACTTCAAAGTCAAAAGCGATCATAGGGTCTTGAGATATTTTCTCTCGCAGCCCAATCTTTCTCCCAAGCAAAAGAGATGGTTGGCTACTTTGCAATCATATGATTTTGAAATATCATACATGGCTGGCAAGGATAATGTGGTGGCTGATGCGTTATCAAGAATGTGGGCATGCAGTCTATCTACTGTGTCCACCATCTATAAGGAGTGGATTGAAGACATTCAAGAGGAATATGTGCTTGATGAGCATGCTGCCCATATTTTACAGAAATTACAGCAAGGGTGTGATGCTGAATTTCCAAATTTTAAAGTGCATAATGGCCTCTTATGGTTTAAAGGTAAAGTGTACTTGATTCCCAGCAATAAATTCAAGCTGAAGGTGCTTCAAGAGATGCATTCATCGCCAATGGCTGGTCACTTGGGCCTTTTCAAGACGTTTGATAGAGTTCATCAAAGTTTTTATTGGAAAGGTCTATGGAAAGATGTTAAAGAGTATGTATCTCAATGCTTGGAGTGTCAGCAAAATAAGGATTCCACTCTATTACCAGCTGGCTTACTTCAGCCTTTACCTATACCTACGGGCAAATGGACAGATATTTCCATGGATTTCATAACGGGATTGCCTACTACCAGTCATGGATGGAATAGTATCTATGTGGTAGTTGATAGATTGACCAAATCAGCCCACTTTATCCCAACTAAAGTCCAATATTCAGCAAGACAAGTCGCCGAACAATTTATGGAAGGTGTGTTCAAACTACATGGTATGCCTATGAGAATAGTATCAGACCGTGATTCGAAGTTTATGGGCAACTTTTGGAAAAGTCTATTCTCCTCTATGGGTACTTTCCTCACTCCTAGCACGGCCTATCACCCTCAGACTGATGGGCAAACGGAGAGAGTAAATCATTGGGTGGAAGTGTACCTTAGGCACTATTGTCATGACACACAAGCTTCATGGGATCGTTGGATCCACCTTGTTGAATTTTGCTATAATAACACGCATCACATGAGCATTGGGATGTCTCCGTTTGAAGCACTTTATGGGTATAAAGTTCAACTTCCATCAGTTTTATTTCATGAAGACATCAACCCACAAGCAAAGGAAGAGTTGGAAAGAATGGAGTTGCTCATGAGGCAATGCAAGGACAGCATAAGGAAAGCACAAGACGTAATGAAGGCCTATGCTGATGAGAAAAGAAGACATTTAGACTTCAAGGTTGGAGATTGGGTATTTCTCAAAGTGCCCAAGACGCATTATGCTTCACTAAAGGGTGGGAATAACAAGCTTGCTCATAGGTTTTATGGACCATATTTGATTCTAGACAAAATTGGAGAGCTTGCTTATAAACTTCAGCTACCATCCTCCACTAGAATACATGATGTATTCCATATTTCACAGCTGAAGAAGTATGTTGGGCCCGATGTACAAGTATTGGAAGAGTTACCACCATTGGATGAGGCAGGACTGATCATATATGAACCTGAAAGCATTATTGGAAAGAGAGAGAAAGTTCTCAGAAATCGTACTCTCATTGAGTATCTTATTAAGTGGAAGAATTTGCCCATTGAAGAGTCTTCTTGGCAACCATCCACTTATGTCAGTAACTTTCCTTGGCTATTACAGGATGATATATGATGCAGTATGCAGTGACTGTGCAGAGACAGCTTACTGTATGAAATTTCTACAGACAATAAACTGTCCTGACTTCATCAAAATTTGATTCTGATGTTATGGGGTGATGCTTGGGAGTGCATACTTCGTTTTCACACCTCGTACGCCTTATTTGGACCAATATATCAAAAGTTATGGCAGTTTTAGTGAATCAGCCCTGTTTGGACAGTAGCCAGTTTTCTCACAGTTTGGCATGCAAAAAGGTTTTCTTTTCATGGACAGTGCTTTCTTATCATTTGGAAGATGAATGGGCATGATTACTATTATTCTTGATTTGGATATAGGCCCTTACTTCTTGGTTTTGAGGACAAAACCATCTTCAGGAAGGGATGGTTTGTCATGAAGGAAAAATACAACATTAATATTTGCACCTTGGATTAATTCCAGCCTTTGTAAATTTAGCTTTAGCCTATATGTACATGTGTGAACAGCCCTTGAGTTTGGAAGAGGGTTAGAATAAAAGGGACTAGAGGCCAAAGGCAAGACATCTTTTGATCATTCAATAATCTTGGCTTTACCATTTTCTTGGAGTTAGCTTCTTTCTAGCCTATGAAGCACTCAGCCATGGCCGTCATGTATTCTTGAATCTCCAACCATTAATACATGATGAGGATGTCTTGGTGCAATAGATTTGTTATTTCTTTGTTGTATCTTAGTTAATTTTCAATTTCAGTTAGATTTCATTCCATGGTTGATTGCTTTCATTACACCACTCCCCTTTTTCCCTTGTCCCTACCACTTATATGTTTGCTCCCCTATGCCCCCCTTTATTAGTCCCCCACCCCCCCACTTTGGGAGAGGGATGATGTGCACATTTTATCCACTCCCCTTTTTCCCTTGTCCCTACCACTTATATGCTTGCTCCCCTTCCTATGCCTCCCTTTATTAGCCCCCATTCCCCCCCCCCCCCCCCCTCAACACACACTTTTACTACCCCATGTTAGGTGGATCCCATTGGATGTCTACAAAGGTGACCCAAAATTTTGAAATTTCCCTTCCCTCCAAAAAGAGCTTTTGCCTCCCAAATCTTATGTCATTTATAGTCCACAAAAACATTCTTTGGTGTCTTTCTACAAGACATGCTTCCAATTTTCTCATTCTCTTACCTCTATTCCATAAATCTTCTTAACTTTCTATGCTCACACATCCATAGTGACATAATTTCTAACTTCTCGTGTTGGCGATAGCCACACAACACCCAACTTCTCTCTTTTTTCCATGGTCATTCTCTTACCTCTATTCCACAAATCTTCTCATCTTTCTATGCTCATATAGCCATAGCCACACAATCCCTAACTTCTCCCATAGCCATAACCACATAGCCCTTAGTTTCTCCTAGCTATAGCAACACAATACCCAACTTCTCTCTATTTTCCATGGTCATTATCTTACCTCCATTCCATAAATATTCGCATCTTTCTAATGCTCACACAGGCATAGCCACATAACCCCCAACTTCTTTTGGCCATAGCCACATAGCATCCAACTTCTCTATTTCTTTCATCTCTACATCTACCACCATTCTGAAGTATTTGTACTAGCATTCCTCTCCTTCTATGTAGTATTCTTCTTAAATCCATTCCAATGGCATCTATATGTCAATAAAGGAGACCTATGGTTCTATATCTACTATCTATGTACGCAATACAAAGGATGAGCATGGAAATTTGCAAGAAGCATTGTTCAACAAGGATTCATGGGTTCACATGCAACCTTCAATAATAAGGACTCATTGAGTTCATTATTGTGGTGTACTACAAAATCACTAGAAGGGCAGAGTGCTTGGGTTTTGAGAGACTCAAAATGGTGGTGTTGTTTGCATTAGTTCAACATGTGTATGAAAAGGAATTGAAATTACCTCTTGGAATTGCTCGATAATTATTCCCCTCAAATTATAAGTCGTTGCTTTTATATTCTTAAGTTTTCATATGTTATTGAAATTTGTACATATTCTCTCTTATCAAGCATATTCCCTTTGAAGCTTGTTGAGGACTAGCCTTTGAGAATTTTGTCTGGGATATACAAAGCTCTACATGTGGATATGGGGTGAGACAATGATGATTGGCAAGTCAACACAATGTCTTTTAGATCACAAGATTTTCTTCTATAATTTTATTATATAGTGTCTACATCAGTTAATTTGTATGGTTATCTTGAATTACTTTTCCATCTCTCAATTCTTTGGAATGGCCCATTTCGGTTAAGTGGATGCTTTAGACACAAGAATTAAAGATTGTACATAATAGACATAGCTTAGTAAAATCTGGGAGAGCTTCAATATTAGTGGGTCTTTCATGGTTTGTACCAATTCATGTTTTTGCTTATATATTCAAAACCACTATTACATATCAATGTTCCTCCATGTTCATTTGCAAGGACATAAACGAGGACTTTTGTAATTTTACTTTTGAGGAGGCAGTTGAGCGAGAAGCTCCCACATTTTGGTTCTCTTGCCAGGACAAATGGATTCAAGCTTTAAGTGCTTTTGTGCTTCAAATCTAGCAATGAAGCTCCAATGAAGTAGGAGTTCAACTCTGAAATGGCACCTGGTTTTAGGTAGGAAGCAAGGAGTTTGGAGGCTGTTCGATCTCTTTTGTGGATTAGTTTAGGTGTAGGAAACTTTATGTGCATTGATTAGAGTAGGAGTGTGTGTTTTGTATCAGATTATTGGAGACATTGAGATTTGGAAAATAAGGAAAAGATAACTCTTTGGATAGCCAGGAAATAGGGAAACAGGGGAAGAAAGGAATTAGATTTTGTAGGTCCAAGAAAAAAAAAATAGAGCTAAGGGGAGAAAGAAAGAACACCAAAGGTGGAACAAGGGGCAGATAGAACTCATTTGCATTCAAGGAGATTGAGAGAGGGAGCTTGTGAGAGAGAGATAGGGAGTGACAGGTCTGCAAACTACAACACCTATGATCCTTGACTTTGACGCATTCAGACCTTCCAGGTATGCTCAGAATCCTTGTTGTTATTTGTTGTATTGTTTTGAAACTGAATCAATATGTATTGAAAGAACCTGGAATCTTTGCACTACTCAGAAACAATCTCCAGGCATTAGATCTCCTAGAGCTTCTTCGTAGAACAAAATGTGCATCAAAATTACAACTCCTTCTCTACTGCTCGAAACCCAAATCTGATGGCTCCGTTGGGAGGTAAAACTCCAAGATACCTAGTCATGGATCTCCTACATCACTCCTTCTTCTTTCAGTTCAAACTGCAATTTTCAGCCTGTTTACAACGATCGCGACACACACGATTTTTCCAATCTGTCTTTTTTATGAAAATCCCACAACTGGTTGAAAAAGCAACTTGCTTTTTGCATGCCATCCTAATCTAGAAGATTTTTTACATTTTTTGGATTTTTGACAATAAATAATATTAAAA
The DNA here is from genome assembly GCF_053477565.2 of Lygodium microphyllum. Lineage (NCBI taxonomy): Eukaryota > Viridiplantae > Streptophyta > Polypodiopsida > Schizaeales > Lygodiaceae > Lygodium > Lygodium microphyllum. The sequence continues at coordinate 30,619,893 of NC_141156.1, read as the reverse complement.
ATAGACTAAAATGATCAAAAATCTAGTATTTTTGGATAATCCACGCAACTCACACTAGTACTAATGACTCAGATCACATTGACTCTCTTGATTGATGCATTCCATGCTTTTTCACACTGTGTCCGCATAGCATCATGACATCGTGATTGATGACCTAGCTCGGATGTCCGAGCCACTTAAGTGTCCACTCTCTTGGACCACTTAGCCTCGGATAGCCACACTTGAACAGGAACCAGTCGTTCGAGTCTGGGCCTCAGATGGCCAAGTCTGGGCCTTAGATGGCCGACCTTGGATACTCAGCCTCAGACGACCAATCTCTCAGACACTCAAACGGGCACCCCTCATCCACTTTCTTGGACCACTCAGTCTTGGATGGCCACACATGGATGGAAACCACTAGGCCTTGGATGGTCGAGTGTCTAGGCCTTGGATGGTCAACCTTGGATACTCAACCTCCAGATGACCAACCTCTCGGACACTCAGATGGGCACCCCTCATTAGCAAGTCAGAGCAAGACCACTTGGACATATGAACATGGAACTCGGACTAGATAGCTAGAACCCTATCTGACTGAGTTTTTAACCTTCCAAGGGCTTGTTAGGCCGTGCTCCCAACTGACCAATGGGACCTGGCTATTGAACTCGTAAATGAAATCATAGAATTGTTTGCACCCAAAAAGGAAGAAACCTCAACCTAGTAGCGTGTGAGGGACTAAAAGACCTGACCTTTAGCGGCTAACTGATTAAAGACCTGAATTGACTCACGAGGCTGGACGCCCAAGAGACCACCTATCACGACCCATAGAGAACTCAATCTCAAGTGGTCACTTAAGCATGAATGGAAACTAGAAAGCTTGATTTTTCATAGCGCACATCAAGATGCACTGCTAATGTATAAGTGTTGCACATTTGTAAATTGGTAGATTAACAAGGAGCACACTAAGGGGAGTTCACCTAAAAACAAACCCATCAATATGAGTACAACCCCAAGAACCAGATGGGAACCCAAAATACTAGGAACAAAGACACAAAGGGGACCGAACCATCACATCGCCAAGTGAAGGAAAGGCTCACCAAGATTAGGGATTTGTCTCTAGCCAACTTAGTCAACCTCATACATGTACTAGTGGATCAGGAGGAAACTATTATGGTAGGAACCAACTCACATGAGAACAATCTAGACCTTGACCTTGACCTTAGCATGGTTGAGCACCCCGACGACATCCGACGACTTGTCACACAATACAACCAGTAGAGACGATGATAATGCACCATGGAAGATTAGTGGAAAATGCCATAGCTGAGATCTTGAGGAAGAGAGGAGACTAGAAAGGGTGGCATTGCAACACATGGCATTATAATCATGAGCAAAAAAGGGCTCAAAAGTTGCATCATGAGAGAGATCTCAATGAGTTTCATAATATCCTAGCCATATTGGGTGGGAATAGAATGGGAGGCAATGCTAATAGGGAGAGAGTTCTGGAAGATGATCTTGTTGAGATATTTGCAATCACACCTACTTTATTCCCTTTGTATAGGACAGCTAGGCTAGGAAGATGCAGTTCATTCTAGGAAGAGGGACAAATCCCATATGCACAGTGGATGTTAACTGCTACCAAAGAACTCTATATAATGATGTACTTGAACTATCACTTTCATATATGATAATGCAATAGTACTTGTCTCTTTCTGTCAAGTCTCTCTGTCATTGTTGTCCATACACAAGATTGTGTTTATGAGTTCAAGTCTCAATCTTGAAACCTAATTCACTTGTGTAACAGTTGTCTACATTGTCATCTCAACATGAGTTGTGTCTTTATCTTCCATCCTCCATAGCTTCCGCCTTTGCCATGCTCTAGATCCCGCATCTTTGACAGATCTTACACTAAGAGAACTACTCACCAAGAGATTACTAGATACTACTAGCACTGAGGAGAGTGGGGCAGCCTTGGCAGCATTAGTGCTAGCCACCCCAAATGCCAAGAGTCCAACAAAAATACCCATAGTTGCAAAGCAACTTGATAAATACTAGGCAGAGGATGACCCCTATAGCTTTGTTGAGCAGTTTAAGAAAGTATGTGCGGATAATAATCTCATGGACCCGACTCAATGAGCACACGCATTTGGTCTTTGCCTGGGAGACAAGGGACAGTGGACTTGGTTCACCAGTCTAGATAATGCTGAATGTAATGACTTCACCCAGCTAAAGGATCTCTTCATCAAGAGATTCTTCAAGGCACGATACTCTGATAACCTCATTATTAAGTTGATGAATGTCAGTCATAAAGATAAAGAGGACATGTGAGACTACGTCACCCATGTAATAAGTCTCTATAAGAGAATACCTACAGCAGAAGCTGTGAGCGACCCAATGAGAGATTGGTCTCTATCGTGTTCATTAATGGGATATGAAATGAAGAACTCTATAAGGACTTGGCAAGAAATTTGAACATGCAGAGGGACATGCTTGTGAGAGTCTTTGAGAAAGCCATATGGGTAGATGACTTGCTTAGAGAGAGAAGCTCTTGGACTCCACAACAAGGTAGCAATGCAATTACGAGCACCGAGAGAGTTGCAGCAACTAGTGAACAAGCAATCTCTAGTGAACAAGAGAAAGGGAAGAGTGTTGACCAGATCCAAGCTATAGCCAACCTAAAATTAGAGCTGGCTAGATTGTAAGAGTCAATACAAAGACCTATGCAACCCCACGTGCAGTGTGTACACTATGGAGAGAATCACTTGCCATATGAATTTCTCGATCCCTGATCAAGGCCTTGTGCCAATTGTAAAATATTTGGGCATGATGCCATGCATTGTCAGTTGCCAAGATGGTTGCCTTATCAAAAGCCTTACACGAGCCATACTATCCAAGGGTTAGACAACCATATTTTGGAAAGGGAGCCCCTTTAGCCCTCCTTGCTCCCAACAATTCAAAGCCAACCTGTTGAGTGTTGAAATGACTTGTTTTTTGGTTGATTTTTGTTGTTTTTTAGAGCTGAATGGTTGATTTTATGAGATGCTTGATTGGTTTGGAAGAGGTTTGAGAGTGTTTTGGATGATATTGATTTTGTTTTGGAAGTTCATGATGTTTATTGGTGGTTCTGTGATGTTCTGATAGGTTCTGATTGGTTCTGTATACCTTCTGTTTTGTTCTGTTTTGGTCTGTTTTGTTCTGATTGTCTTCTGTAAGGAGGGATGGAGTATTGATTGATGAAGATTGAGATATTGTGAAAGCTTATTGAATGGTTTGTGAGAGTTTTGAATGGTTTGATAATGAGTTATGTGGTTTTGATGACCTTCTGTAACCTTCTGTAGGTCTTCTGTAGAGCTTCTGTCTCTGTTCTGTTTTGTTCTGTACTGTAGCTGTTCTGGTACTGTTCTGTGACTGTTCTGTATGCTTTTGTATGTGTTCTGATGGATGAGAGTGTAGCTTGGGAATGTTTTCTAGCCTTGGAAAGAGGTGAATACAAGTGCAAAAGAGCTGAAAGAAGTGAAAGAAGTAGCTTCTGAAGACTCAAGTGAAGACTAGAGTGAAGTGACAGTAGTGAGCTATGAAAAGACACTGTAGTGGCTCTGGTGACTCTTCATATCAGACATACCTCTTGGGAGGGGTATCCACGACCTAAGAAGGATTATTGAGAGTGATGTTGAGATATTGTAGTGAGGATATGATGTATTATTGATGGAGAGAGAGAGAGAGAGAGAGCCAGAGATAGTCAATTCTACTCAAACAGAGTGATTGTATATGAGAGATTGAGAGAGAAGACTATGAAGATATTGAAGATGAATACTATGTGATGTATTTCCATTCAAAGATGGTGTATTCCTTTGCTTTCTTTGTTCCATTGATGGATTTTGTGAAGGTATTGAAGAATATGGTTGATTCTATCAAATCCGTGGGAGATCTACATGATGCTGTATGAAGATTTGTTGTGCCTGGTGTTCTTTTCTTCATTGTGATCATATGAAACATAATAAACAAGCTTGTTGATGTTACAAGATAGATTTTCTTGCAAGAGAATTCCCTTTTCCTTGGTGTTCCTCTCGGGGCTCCATGTTTTTGGTGCGCAGCCGGGGAAGCTTGCCATCAACAAGCACCAGAAGAGGCTGAAAATGAAGGAAATGGCATTGCCAAGAAGAGAAGAATTCAATGGATGTTTGTAAAGTTCCTTCTTCCACTGAAGAGTTGGAATTTTTCATAATCAAAGCCACTTTCCACAAGAAGCTCATCCCACAATGGCGGAAACACATCACCATCATGATGCATGCTCTATGTGGTGGACAGTTTCCTCTTCATGTTGAAGCACCAGAAACTTGCATCTTGGTGGCAAACTGTTTGGGAACAAACTGAAGAGTAGAAACAGAGAGAATGACCATCCATGGAAGATTTGGCATTCATTGAGAAGTTTCCAGACATCATCAAGTGGGAGATTGTGAAGAAGCTTCAGGAGTCTTGGGCTGTGGAAGTTCACAGAGACAAGAAGAAAAAGAGTTGGAATTTGTTCGTGGATGCTCAACAGCAAGATACATGGGATGCTTGGTGTACTGATAATCTTCTGTTTGTTCAATTATCAACCCACTAGAAGTTGGTAAACAGAGTGTTTTTCACAACATACACTGTTGAAACCATCAGAAGTTGGCATTACTATGATGATGGCACCACCACAATGCTTAGACGTATGCATTTTGACACCTTCAGAACCGAATACCTTCCTCTGTGCAGTGGAATGAAAGCAGAATTCAGGGACGTTGAAAAGAAAGAAGTAGAAGAAATGTTGGCAAGAGAGTCCTCCAGAGACTGAAGCCTTCTGTTAACCCTCTGTGGAGCACTAACAACATAGTGGAGCCAACCCCCTGATGAATGACGCAATAAAGAGGCAAGCGTTAGAACGAGTCCAGAGGTACGTGAGAAGAGAGAAAGCAAAAATCAAGGCTGAGAACGAGCTCGCAGCAAAAGCCGCCTTTGACGCCCTTGCGGAACTGTTTACAGAAGTCCCAATGGCACATCAAGCCCTTCCTCCTCCTGCTGGAGGTCCACTTCCAAGCCAGATCCGTCCTGGAAATATTGATGACAGGCCAGCGAATGTAGTCCCATTGCCAGTTTTTAAGGGAGAGTACAATGAAGACCCCGATCTTCATGTAGCAGAGTTTATGGTAGCATGTGTAGCCAACAGTGCCAGAACCCCTAAGCATTGGTTGGCAATATTTCCTGCCACTTTCAAGGGCGCGGCGTTTCAGTGGTATGAGAGACAAGCAGCAGGAACTTTTGGCACACGGGACGACGACCTGAAGTTGGCCTTCCTCACTAAATTCAGGCGTGAAGGTTTTGAAGAGCGGATGCGAGAGGAATTTATGAACCTAAGTCAGTCCTCTGGAGAAAGAGTAGAAGCCTATGTCTCACGAATGGAATCCATCCTGAAGAGATGGACTAACCATAATCTAGATGATGGCATTCAGAAGGGGGCGTTTCTCAGAGGATTACAACTAGAAGTCTGTAAGTTTGTGGAGCTGCAAAGACCAGCCACCCTGCAAGCTGCAACAGAAGGTGCAAGACTGTACGATGAAGTGGAAGCTAGATTAGCGATGAATACAAGAAGAGGAGTCCTACCTCCTCTGATGCTAGGAATGATGTATCCACCAAATGCAATTCCAGGGATTGTCCCCTACCCTTACCAACAGATGCCCCCAGTATCACAGTACAGTGCACCAAATCCACAGTGGCCACAATCCATGCCTCAAATGATGGTTCAACCACAACAACAATGGTCCCAACCAATTTCCTCCATGCCAAATCAGCAGCAACAGTGGAATCCTACCAACTGGAGCCAATAGCCAACAGTTCAAACAGGAGCTCTGAATCATAATCAAAACAGAGACCCCTCTGTACCAGTCCAACCCGTTTATGCAGTGATTACAGAGACTCCTCAAAACCCTACTGCCAATACGTTCGGAGGAGAAAGCTTGAAGGATTACTTATCCAACTCAGTTGCCAACATCAAAAAGGAGTTGATGGATGTGATTACAGAGCAGCTACAGACATTGAAAGTGAACATCGCTAGTATATCCAACGTTGCAGGAGCAGGAAGAGATGTGATGCGGTCAAATACTTGGTGTGGTAAGTGTCATCAAGCAGGCCATTTAGCCACTGAATGCACACGAAAACCAACCATTCCTGGAGCCTTCTGTTCCTATTATTTGCGGAAGAACCATACAGAGGACATTTGCTCTCTAAAGGAGATGCATGATAGGAGAATGAAGGAAGAAGACACAAGATTTAACTTGCTGGAATCCAAAATGACAACACAGGATATTGGACCCAAGCCTAGAGAGTTTGGTCCTAATTTCGGACCCAGAAGATTTCCCTCTCAAAGTTACAGAGGAAGACAGTCTGGTGGTGGTCAGAGATCAGAAGTGGAGTGTTACAGATGTGGAGAAAAGGGACACATCTCACCAAATTGTCCAAATCCTCGAAGGTCAGTGGATTACAAGCCCTTATGCAGTCGATGCAAATGAGAAGGCCACACTGCAAAAGACTGTCCAAGCCCAGCCCCAGTGAAAAACAGTGCTACTAATAGTCCGGCCAAGGCTCAAGAGCCTACCTCCAATTTAGTGGAATTGGAAGTTGCTACCATCACGCGTGCAAAGCAAAAGGAACCACCTATCCAAAAAGAAAATAACTCTCCTGCCAGAACAGTGAAGTTCAATCTTCCACCAGAAGAACAGAGCAGAACAGAGCCTGACAGTGTCGTACAGAGCCCTACAGTGCCACAGAGAGTTACAGAGACAGTTACAGAGACAGGACCAGAGGTCCAGGAGACAGAAGAGGAGGAAGTGCCACAAATGAAAGAAGAAGTTCCTGTAATTCCTCTGTTGGAAGAAAGAGGGAAAATGAAAATGGGTGTTGCCCCATTCCCTAACCGGTTAGAGAAGCCAGTGGATCCTATTAAGGAATACGATCTGGTCAGAGATCTAGATACCTTTAAACCAAACCTCACATTCCGACAATTATTGATGTTGTCTCCCAGTTGCCGAAAAAGGTTCAAAAGTATATTGACAAGAAGACATGGTTTAAGGATTGCTCCCTCAACAGCAACAAAGCCCAACAAAGCTCCAGAGCCTGTCAAAGAAGTGGATGTGGCTAACGCTTTCCTAGATCCGGGTACTCCAGAGACTGGCGTGTGGATAGAAGGCTGCTTCATTGCAAATGCATTGATTGATGGTGGTTCATCAGTGAACATTCTAACGGATGTGACAATGAAGGATCTAGGCCTACAAGGTGTGCAACCTACCCAATGGCTCATCAGACTGGCGGATCAGAGTAGAATCAAGCCTTTGGGCATTCTCCCATATGTGAAGACTACAGTGGCTGGAAAAGATTATTGGCTAACCTATCTGGTGGTGAAGCTAAAATCTTGTGGTACATCCTATCCTCTGTTACTGGGCAGACCATGGCTTTTTGAAGCTCGAGCAAGGACGGATTGGTTCAAAGGAACCTTGACCTTGGGTAGAGGGCCCAATAAAGTGGTGCTGAAACTGTATGGTTCTCAAAAAGGACATGGATCCACTTCCTTGGAATTATCTTCTGACTCCCCTAATGAGGCTACAGATGGAACATCAGCAGACGAAGATGCTGTCAAACAGATCCTTCCTAAGAAAATAGTGGCACGTTCCTTAACAGTGGATACTGTAAGCCGACTCCCAAAAGATGCAAAGCCATTATCAATGGGTGAATACTTCCTGCCTGAACCGGGAATGACTTCTGAAATCACTTCTGACAGTGAGATAGAAGCATGGATGTACTGCTCTCCCTGCTACATGGTCATAGCAGAAGCAGAAGCAGAGACAGAGGCAGAAGAGGAAACAAAGAATCTGTTCTTCTGTTACAGAGCTCCTACAGAGATAAAGACAAAGACAGAAGCAGAAGCAGAGACAGAAGCAGAAGCAGAAGCAGAGACAGAGACAGAGACAGAAGAGGATGAATATGATATGGACGAAGAAGGTTATGAAAGTGAGCTAGAAGAGTCTATCCCACCTGAAGAGGATATATATGAACAAGAAGTTCCAGAAGCTTCAGAAGCAGACGAACTCATGCTATGGGACAGAATGGTGATGGTACCATTTGGTCTGGTAAATGGATCTTCTCATATGCAAAACCTTTATAAGGAATGGATTAAGAAGAACAAGCCATCTTTCAGCAGTGGCTCATGCCGTCCTAACTCATCTTTGCCTAAGAAAGATGATGATGATGCACCGTGCCAACAAGCACCAGTGCCACCAACCCAACAGGCATCAGAGGGTCTCTGTTATGTGACGTTCCTGGATGTGTCATCTTCAGAAGAGGAGTCTTCAAGCCAAGAGGTAATTCATTTTGAAACCAAACCCGAAACGGCCCTAATCCCATTTCAACATCTTAAGGAGCAACCTAAGTCTCCACTAAAAGAAGAAGTTGGTTCTAGTGGGACATTAGAAGAGGATACCTCTCCTTTGAAGGAGTCGGATCTGTACCCAGAAGGAGTCCGTGGGACCTTCATCCGTGAAGTAGAAGGTGAAAGGCAGTTAACCTTTGTGGATGCAGATGGCACGGAACGCCACTTGAAGGTGGGTAGCAGCCTTCCAGAAGAGGAGTTGTCAACCTTGTACAACTTGTTGAAAGAGAATTTGGACGTGTTTGCATGGTCTTACAAAGACCTAAAGGGGATTGATCCCACAACATGTCAATATCATATTGACTTGGAGCCTGATGCCAAGCCAGTACGGCAACGACAGAGGCGAATGAACCCGAATTATTCCACATTGGTGAAAGCGGAGCTGCTGAAGCTTCTGGAAGCCGAGTTCATCTATCCAGTGGCAAATAGTGAATGGGTTTCACCCATTCTAGTTGTACCCAAGAAGAATGGCAAATTGCGAATATGTGTGGATTTCCGAAAGTTTAATTCCAAGACAAAGAAGGATCACTTTCCTATCCCTTTCACGGACCAACTGTTGGACATAGTGGCAGGACATGAGCTTTATTCCCTTCTGGATGGATTCAGTGGATACAACCAAGTCCAAATCGCAGAGGAAGACCAATCCAAAACAACCTTCACCACAGAATGGGGGACCTACGCTTACCGAGTGATGCCATTTGGACTCTGCAATGCCCCTGCTACTTTCCAACGAGTCATGATGGCCGCATTTCAAAATCATCTGCACAACTTCATTGAGGTATATTTGGATGACTTCTGTGTCTATAGTTTGATCCGTGAACACTGGGAACACCTGGAACAATGCTTTGACCGATGCCGGGAGTATGGGATTTCTCTCAACCCCGACAAATGCATCTTTGGGGTCTCTTCTGGAGTTCTATTGGGCCACATTGTCTCTGCACAAGGGATATCAACAGACCCTGCAAAGATCGAAAAGATCGCAGCTCTGACAGCACCTACCAACCTCAAACAGTTGAGGGGATTCTTAGGCCATGTGGGTTACTACAGAAGGTTCATAGCTCATTTTGCAACAAAGGCAACCTCCTTGCACAAGCTTCTGAGGAAAGATGCAGAGTTTACTTGGACGGAAGAATGTGACAAAGCCTTCGACACTCTGAAGCAGTGTCTGATTGAGGCACCCATTCTGCAACCTCCTGATTGGACGAAAGAGTTCCATGTACACACTGATGCATCTATTGAAGGCTTAGGCGCAGTCCTATGCCAAAAGGGCTCCTCCAAATTGGATCAACCGATCTATTATGCAAGCCGAAAAGTCACTGATAGGGAACGGAACTATACAGTGACAGAGCTAGAGTGCTTGGCAATGGTGTTTGCCCTAGAGAAGTTTCGCCACTACCTCCTATCTACCCATTTTAAATTTTATGTGGATCATGAGGCCCTATCCTTCCTGATGAACAAAGCAGATGTGAAAGGACGAATGATGAGATGGCTCCTTTTATTCCAGGAGTTCGACTTTGAGGTGATTACTAAGCCTGGTCGTTCCCATGTTTTGGCCGATCATCTGTCGCGTATCCCACAAACTGCAGACGAGGAGCAGGATGACCCAGACCTCCCTGATGCTTCCCTATTCTTAGTAGAAACTGTAACTCCCTGGTATGCACACATTGCCAATCTGCTGGCAACCCAACAGTACCCTCCTGGCATTTCTAGTCGGGAAAGGAAGAAGCTTATGCTGGAATCAGCCCCTACACCTTGTTAGGCGGTGCACTGTACAAGAAAGGCAAAGATGAAGTGCTCCGAAGATGTGTTGCAGGAAATGAGATTGGGATTGTTTTGAAGGCTTGCCATGACGAGCCATGTGGAGGCCACTTTGCAAGAGAAGCTACAGCCAGGAAGGCTCTGCTAGCAGGATATTGGTGGCCTACAATTCATAAAGATGCCTATGATTACTGTAAAAGATGTGATGCTTGTCAAAGAATGGGGAAACCCATGAAGACAAGTGCCATGCCATTGCAACCTATCCTTCCCCTGAAACCATTTGAGAAGTGGGGCATCGACTTCGTAGGTCCAATCGATCCTCCTACCAGAAGGAAACAGAACCGATACATCCTCGTATGTACGGATTATGTCACAAAGTGGTGTGAAGCTAAAGCTCTCAAGCGGGACGATGGTAACAACGTGGCCCTGTTCATGTATGAGAATATCATCACCTATTTTGGCAGTCCCTTAGAGCTGGTAAGTGACAGAGGCACTCATTTCCTTAATAAAGTCATGGAAGAGTTGACAGAGTTGTATAAGATCCGCCATCGCAAGTCCAGTCCTTATTACCCTAGAGCCAACGGCCAAGTCGAAGTCACCAATCGCATCCTCTGCTCGATTCTGATAAGAACAATTGCCGCACATCGTCGTGATTGGGATGATCTCGACTTACAGAAGCCCTCTGGGCGTATAGAACCTCCCATAAAGCAGCAACAGGACAGACACCTTTCCAGCTGGTGTATGGTACAGAATCTGTTTTTCCTGTTGAACTGGAATTACCCTCTTTGAGAGTGGCCATCAAAGAGTGTTTGGGGGACGATGATTCACTGCAAAGCTGTCTCCTACACCTGGAATGTTTGGACGAAATTCGTAGGATGGCTCTACAGTGCATGGAAGCCATGCAAGCTCGACGCAAGGCTTACCATGACAGTTTCATCAAGCACAAGGAGTTCAAAGAAGGTGATTTGGTCCTAGTCTATGATTCATGATTTAGCAAGTTTCCTGGTAAGCTCCAACAGCGGTGGATGGGCCCCTATAAGGTACTTGCCGTCAACCCTAATGGCTCTGTCCAAGTGCAGACCATGGATGCCTCTGATGATCCCTTTCTTATCAATGGATATCGCCTGAAGAAGTACTTCCCTCCTTGGGGATCTTGACAATTACGGTCACTTGATCTTTTCCCTCATTGGTGCGGCACTGTACTTCTTATGATGCTACTTTTGATAGCCGTTCTTCAGTCACTCCTGATGAAGTGGACGCAACCCTCTGTCCCCTCAAACCCCCCTTCCAGCCTTGATCTCTTATCCTCTATTTTCCACCAGCGACAGTGGCGAGGTTGGTTCTGACAAATGGTCTTTCTACCATTCCCTTGCTTGATTCAAAAAAAAACAAAGAAAAAAAAAAAAATATATATATATATATATATATATATATATATATATATATATATATATATATATATATATATATATATATATATATATACATATCGGTCATGGGAGAAAAGGACTTAGGTCCCTGTCATGCCGACCTATTCTTCGAGAAAAGGTGGAAACACCCTCGGGAATAGGGGAAAACAGAAAAAAAAATATTTTAAAAAGGAAAAAAAAAGACAAAAAAAATAAGAAAAACAAATCTGTTATGAGAGAAAAGGAAGCAATTCCCTGTCATAGCAAACCTCGTTCCAAGAAAAGGTGGTAAACACCCTTGGGCGGGAAGCTGGCTATGGAAAAGGTGGCAACACCCAGCAGTCCAGAAAGTGGATTCATTGATTGATATCCCCAGGATCCAGTTCCGAAGCTGCCTCCCTTGGTACGCTGTGTCCTGGGTCTCTCTGCAGGGCGTCTAACTGTCTTTTAGCAGACGACATATTCATGTCCAATACAACATTCGATTTGAGGGCTACCTCCCTGGGTACGCCTCTTCAACAACAACTGACGAGCGATCTTCATCGACAAACAATCGAGTGATGTGAGCTTTCATCCTAACCGGATGGGGAAGTGAGTATGGGTTGCCCTCTGTAACTATCAACAACGAGTGAGACAGAGGGTGGGACGAGAGACCAGTTTTTCCCTTCAAATCAAATGAGAGGTGAGAAGTGTGAATGAAGTGTTGCACGCACGGGATGGGCCTCTCAATGCACAAAGCACAATTTGTTCTGTGCACTGCACTATAAGGCTCCCTGGCCTTCCTTCTCGCACCGTATGCCGGCACAGGGTGGGATGCACAGTTGCACCATCAAATGCGCACAAGGCATACAATTTTTGCACAAGTGACCGTGAGAATTACATCAATGGGTTTCAGGACATGGTTGCCCTCCTGTATCTCTCAACTGAGCGTGAGACAGAGGGTGGGCTGAGTGTGACTGGAATTTCTTCAATCAATTACCGAGAGGTGAGATTGAGGGACGTTACGACAATTGGAGTCAGGTATGTTCCCGTTTCCCTATGCACCCACGGGATGGATCTCTACCGTCAACACAAGACATGCCACCCTGTTCTGTGCACTGCACTGTAAGGCTCCCTTGCCTTCCTCCTTGCACGTATGCCGGACGGATTGGACACACTAATGCACCATCAACTGTGCACCCTGGCATACTCCTTCTGCACCATTCCTTTGTTGATTCTTAAACCGGGTATGAGATATGAGTTTCAATCATTCTTCCTCGAGTGATATTAGTCATGGGGCGAGTGACTGTTCTTTCATTCCATTTGAGTGACTGTGAGTTGAGTGTAGTATCCCTCATCATCGACGAATTTCCTGTGATTCCTTCAACCAGCTACCTCCCTGGGTACTGCTGCGTGGTCTCTGCCATGAAGGACGTGCGCTATAAAGATGCCTTGGTACCTCCTGCAGTCGACAACAACACAGGAAGTGCCATCGACAATTGACCTTGATCCTCAACAAAATGGGCCAAGTTTTTCTAACCCTACACCTTTTGTTTCCCCGTGACGTTCATGTTTTAAGTGTGGGGAAGTTAGTGGATGGTCTGTGGCATGGTCCTAGGTCCCTGTTGCTCGGTTAACCCTATCCGTTAAGGTTTTAAGTGTGGGGACGCGTCCCTATGCGTCTACATTGTATATCCTCTGCATATGCCTTACCCTGCTCATGCATGTATGCCATGACTTGTTATTACCCTCATGGGGTCCCTTCCCAACCACCCGTTCATTTTCCACCTTCCCTTGGGGCTGTTCGCTTGCAGTTTTCCTTCATTCCCTGTTTTTGAGGTCCTGCCATGTGAATGCATCCTACGTTCACCGAAGTCCAAATCCAACCTTATATCCCTGTTCCCTCCTTTGAACTGACCATTTTTCCTTTTTACTTACCCCTGTTCCGGTGCACGGTTTTCGTGTTATTAATTTTTGAAGCATTTTGTGCAAATTAGCCGGTTTTCCATGTGAACGCGCTTCTCTTGCTTCGAAACCATGATCTGACATCATCCCCCTACCCATCACTTTTCCCCTGACCTTTTCCCTTTTTACTCCGAGTCATTCCGATACACAGTTTGTCCATTATTAATTTTTCGGTTTTTTTAAGACTCTTTCGTGCGTCTTTTTGATATTTTTCCATGTGAACCTATCCTGTTTGGATCGAAATTCCAATTTGATTTGACAGTTGTGTCCTCCGTGTCTTCCCCCACCTTTTTCCTTTTTCCTCCACCCTCTTTCGCCTTTTGGATTTTTAATTATTAATTTTTAAATGAGTTTTTCGGCGTATTTTTAGAGTTTTTCACATGTGAACCCCTCCTACTTCCACCAGAACTGCAGTTTAACATGCTACCCCTGTGCCATTCCTTCCTGCGGACATTTTTCCTTCTTACTGCATGTCATTCCGGCGAACGGTTCGTCCGATATTAATTTTGGATCCCATTTTTGGGTTTGTTTTTTGGGTTTGTTCCATGTGAACGCGTCTTATCTCAGTCAGAACTATGTTTTGATGTGATAGGATTGTCGGGTCCGTCTTTTTGCACAGTTTTCCTTTTTTTTGCACCTCATTCCGATGCACGAATCTTCCGATATTAATTTTTAATTGTGTTTTTTGGTTCGTTTTTTGTGTTTTTTGCACGTGATCGCCCTTTACCCCCCTGGAACTTCCGTTGCACATTTTTCATGTCTTCCCCCTGCCGTCCTGCCCACTTTTTGTTTTTACATCCTTTCGTTTTGACGTTCGAATTGGGAGTTATTAAATTTTCTTTATTTTTATGTGTTTTTACGCGCTCCGTCCCGCGCATGAACGCGCCTTTTTCAATTTTACGCATTTTAACACGCCCCGGTCGTATCTGCGTGTCTTGTCCCCGTATCCGGGCGTCCATTCAATCCCGTCACGGCAAATTTTTTTACCCCGCCCCGCGCACATGCGCGGGACGGGGTACGCGTCCCTCTTGGGCCCCTACCCACCCCATGACCCTTAGCCCTACCTTCTCCCTTGGGCACCCTACCCCATGGGCTCCCCTACCCCACCCCCCCCTTGGGCGCCCTTTTCCCCCCCACACCCTTCCCTATCCCCCTACCCTTACCCTTCTTTCCCCGACCCCTTCCCTCCCCCAACCGCCTCCCTCCCTCTCTCCCTTCCCTTTGCGTTCGTGCTCCCCCCCTCCATCTCCTTCTTCTCCCGCCCTCCCTCTCCTTCTCTCTACCTCCTTCTTCCTCCCCGCCATTTCCTTCTCCCCCCTCCTCCTCTTCTTCTCCTTTTCTCCTCCTTCCTCCCCTCTCCTTCCCCTCCTTCCTCTCCCTCCTGCCCCGTCCTTCCTCCCTGCGCCGCCTTGCGCCCGTCAGCAGCGCCCCGCCCATTGCAGCGCCATCGCCCAACGTCAACCGCCCCGCCCGTTGCAGCACCATCGCTCGACGTCAACCGCCCCGCCTCTGCTCCAGCACGCCGTCGCCCGACGTCGATCGCCCGCCCCGCCGCCGCTCCACCGTGCAGCCTACCGTCGTGACGACGTCAATCGCCCGCCTCGCCGCCGCGTAGCCGCCCTGCCGTCGCCTTCGCCGAGGCCGAGGTCGCCCGCCCCGCCGTCGCCTTCGCCGTTGCCGGGTCGCCGCCGCATAGCCGTCGCGCCATACGCCTGAGACGCCGCCGCCGCCTTTTCCTCCTCCCTCCTCCTCTTCCCCCTCCTCCTCCTTCCTCCCTGTCACCCCAGGTAACTAACCCTACTTAACTTAACCTAACCATCATTAATTTCCCTTAACCTTAGTTAGGTTAGTTCCCTTAACCTTAGTTAGGTTAGTTACCTTAACCTTAGTTAGGTTAGTTCCCTTAACCTTAGTTAGGTTAGTTACCTTAACCTTAGTTAGGTTAGTTCCCTTAACCTTAGTTAGGTTAGTTCCCTTAACCCTAGTTAGGTTAGTTAACTTAACCCTAGTTAGGTTAGTTAACTTAACCTAACCCCCACCCCACTAACCCTAGTTAGGATAGTCAACTTAACCTAACCCTCACCCTAACCCTAACCCTAACCCTAACCCTAACCCTAACCCTCACCCTAACCCTAACCCTAACCCTAACCCTACTTAGGTTAACTAACCCCCTTTAGGTTAGTCTCCACTGACTTAGTCCCCCTAACTGACTTATCTAACTTTACTTAGACTAACCTAGTTCCCTTTGACTAACCCGACTTGCCTTAGTCTGACTTACATGACTTACACATACTAACAGGACTTAGCTGACTTAATTTGACCTTACTTACCAGACTAAGCCGATTTTCCTGATTTAACTGATTTAATTAATTTATAAATTAATTTCCACCTCCTAAAAATTCAGCAAAATTTCTAAAAATTCCCTTCGCTTTTTGCCAATTTTTGAAAAATTTTCAGTTGGAAATTTCCAACCCCAAAATTTCTGAAAATTAAATATTTCCTAATTTATCCCAAAAATTACCAACAAATGTCAAAAATTCATTTACAATTAGTGAAAAATTCTTTAAAAAAATTCTACAAAATTCTACAAAATTCCCCTCATCCCTCTTGACCCTTTTCCATTCATTTTTCATTTTAAAATTCATTTTTCACTTTCAAATATTTTCATACATGGAACCCATATTTATAAAAAAAAAACCAAGACAAAAAAAAAACAACAACAACAAAACACAACAAAACCAAATTAAAAAACAAAACAACAACAACACAAACACCATGCATACTAATAACTCGTCATACACTACTAAAAAATAATAACAATCCACAAACCCGCTAAGGTGTTGTCTTTGTTGTTTTGTCAGTGGTCTTTACTTTTCTTTTACTGGATTCACTTCTTTTGGGGGACTCTTCCGTGCGCATTTAGGCATTACATACACACCCCTTCCAGGTATTTATTTTATGTGCTTTATTTATTTTCATTTTTTCCTTAATCACAAATTAATTGTTAAAATGAACTCTTTATTCACCCATAGTTTCCACGCGCATTCGCGCTACACACACATTTTTTTAAAATTAAAATAAACCCGCCGTTCACTTAGCACGCGCTACGTGCGCTACAGAGGCACTTTAATTTTTCATTACAATGAACCAACCGTCATATGAGCACGCGCTGGCAAAAAAGCGCTCCACATCACCTTAATTTGTAATCAATGAACTTGCATTTAGAGACCCAGTCTGGGTATCGAAGTCCGGGATTCGAATTAAAGCACCGTTTTAACCTAATAATTGGTAATTAACTTTATAAGAAGGAACCGCCGTTTTCTTGCTAAGGTTTATCACTTAATAAAAATTCACCCATTCTTACTAATTTATTAAAATCAACCCTTCAGTAAATTAATTCCCCCTCACTGCACTTAATTCCCCTTTTTAATGAACCGTTTCGTGGGATGGGTATGCGCAGTCGTTAGAGTTATTTCCATGGTCAAACACTGGTTTATCAACGATGTAGTCTTGATATGTGTCGGATGTGGTGATGATTTGGTTTCCTGTCTTTGTTACGGTTACGGGTACGGTATGCAGTTTTTTCTTTTATTGCCTGATATGGGGTTCTGGGTGTTTGTCTGATGCATAGCATGAAGCTTTCAGTCGCATTTGTCTCAAGGTCCTGTCGAATTTTTTCTAGGATGTGGTTTGCTTGGGGTTAGTTGGTTGAGTCACGTTTTATTGTTTTGGTTGTTCTCTTATCCTTGGATTTTTGTCTGTTGCTTTGCAGGCATTCTCCTTGATTGTCTGTGTTTGTGGTGTGTGTGTAACCATCTGAATGGCGCCTTCTCATGCTCCTCCCCCTATCCAGTACGTCCCATTAGTTAGTAGGGATTACTCTTCCCTACTCACTTTTGAGCCTCTCACGAAGGCGGGACTCGCTGCTTTTGTGGCTACTTCTTTTCCGTTGCTTCCCGAGGATCTGTCATTATGTGATGAGTTTCTGGCCTCTTACAGCAGGAAGACAGGCCTAGTCCAGGGAATTTCTATGACTTTGACACCTCGAGGCTTAGGGAAGGCTTTGTCTCTTCCCTCCAAAGGTGAACCTTTTGTTACCACTCGTCAGCTTTTCTCTAATGAAGAGATTCTAAAGCTGTTGCAAAAGCAGACAAGGGAAATGTTGGATGTTAAGAAGGTGATTAACTCTTCAAGAGTTTCCTTTTCTATGATCACTAATCCCGTATGGAAGATGATTTGTCAGTTTCTCCAGGACAGGTTTATGCCTGTCAAAACGCCATCCCAGTATTTGTCCAAAGAGCTTTTTACAGCTTCCAGGATGGTGTTGAAAGGAGTTGCTATTGATTGGAGCACTTACCTCCTCACTAAAATGGATCAACATTTCGTCAAAGTCACCAAGGGTAATGTTACCAATGTCACATATGGATCATATTTGTCTGCCTTCTTGACCTATTCAGGTTTACAGAAGACTGTGCCTCCACCTCCTCCATCAGATCCAGTACCTCCTCCTCCACCTTCAGATGAGTCAGAACCCATTGATATAGAGGATGATGATTCTCTGCCTCCCCTGGTCATCCAGCGCAAACACTTGAAGCGGGTAGCGGATAAAGCTCCTTCCGTCCTTCCTTCAGTGTCCATCCCTGCTACCTCTGGCAGTGATCTCCCTGGGTATCTCACTTGTAATAACCTATTCAGAGCACATCGAGAAGGATCATTGGAGATATCAGTTCCCTCCCTGAACAGTCTAGTCTCAGGAGATGCAATTCCTTTCCTTTGTAAAGATATTCAGAGCTCCATTGATTTGTCAGTGACAGCTTGTGTTCAACAGCTGTACGCGTCCTTTTATGGCGAACTCATGCAGTCTAAGGACCAGTTGCATAAGGCAACATCCGAGTTAGCTTCTGCTAAGGATACCCTAGCAGATTTGTTGAAGCAAATGGAACAACAAACCCAACTGGTTGCCACCCAAAGCGATGAGATCTCTTCTTTGAAGATCCAGTTACTAGAGGTTCAATCACAGGTTACTAGCCTTTCAAAGGAGAAGGAGAGAATGTCCAGAGAAGCGTAGGAGTTCCAAGCTATCTTAGATGACAAACTTTTAGCTTTACAGATTGCTAATGACACAATGGCATACCAAGCCTCCCAAATCAAGCAGTTGCAAGATCAACTGGCAAAATCCCGCTCTGTTCCTCCAAGCCCTAATGTTCCCTTGATTCCTTCTCTTTCACAGCAGGACTTGGCTACTCTTCAAAGACAGGCTACTTTGTGTCCTCTATTCCAAGATAAAGTGAAAAGATTGCAGTCCAGAATGGACTTATTATGGTCTACATTTGAGCAGTTTCAGGAATATGTCTCACCAGACCATTCTTTCTTTGTCCACTACCACTTACAGAAGTTGGTCTTCTACATGAAGCTTTCCACGATGGATTTACTCTTCCAGAGGATGGCTGGAGTGGGGCTTGGTCTGCTGAGTTATTGACAGAGGTAGTAAGAATGGTGTTTGAAGCTTCTGTCACGCCAGACACCATGTTGATGTCATACATGTATCTACGAGGAGACTTGTTAATTCCAGATGAGGTGAATATGGCATGGTATGTGGGGGATGTGGTCTTACAGGCTGTTTTGTATGTCAACCATTTGGAGTTGCGCATAGCTAACATGTTCCAGAGTTATTCCTCCAAAGTGGCTGATTGTCATGATAATTCGTGGCATCCCATGATTGATTCTGTGGTCCTGAATCAAAGAAAAAACACAGCTCCTATCTCTGCCCAGAGTACTAATCAACTGAGGATGGATCTCTTAGCCTATCTTTCCAAACATAATCCGTTTGATTCTACCTTCTTTGATGCCTATCATCGATGATCTCTCTTAGGACCTTCTGTTCCTACCCTCCTCTATTACCAACAAATGGCTCACCGATATGCTATATATCTTTCCCTTTGTCAATCTAATTCCACAACTATTTTATCCCTTCTTTTCCAACCTTCATCTTTCCCTCAAATTCCCATTTTTACATACTGTTCCTTTATTGAGGATAGGGTATTTTCCCCTTCTCCACCCTGTCCTTCTCCATCCATTCATGTACCCTCCACATTTCCTATTTATCAGTTAACACCCTTCCTTAGTGATTCCCTCCAAATTTCTGCCACTCCTTCTTTAACCTTTTCTTCCTTTTATGATTTTTCCTATCCCTCCCTTCATCCACTTTTCCTTATTCCATTACCCTCTCCTAACACTTCTATATCTCAACCACCTCAGTTGGTTAGTGACTGTGATGGGTTTGATAATCAGATTTCCAGAAGAAGGGGATGGAGTTCGAATGATTTCCTTATAGGACCTCAGATCAATTGGCCAGTAATTCCAAGAGAATGGACAGCTTCCAGTCAAGCTTATCAGAACTATGTTCATTTTGCTCAGCAGTATTCACAGTCTGCAGATCCCTCAGTGAGATTAGCTGCTCACTTTGCTTGGTACTTGGCGTATATGCATAGGCACTCTCATAATGATTCCAAGCCTATTCCAAAGTTGTGCATGAATGTCAATGTGAGCATTGATTCCCAGCAGCTGGATATTTTGTATTTTCATGCCCTTTGTTTGCCTAGCAGATACCTGGTCCTGTTGGAAAGGATGTGCTATCTTCAGTTTTTTCAAAATCCTCCCAAAACCTTTGTAGATGAATCCTTGTCTATGGATCGTTTCTGACAACATCAATCTTTCAAGAGGGATCATCTTCATTAATACCTTTCCAATGTATGGTGGATGCTTTTTAATGAAAATCTCTCTTTTTGGAGGAATCATTCAGATGGTTGTGTTGTATTAGTGTTTGTGTTGTGAGTTCATTTATGTAAAATGAACGTGGTGGTTTCCTATTGGATTGGATTTCGTGTGTGAGCTACATTTTGGAGAATTGTGGTGATGGGGTTGTGGTTGGAGAGTTGCTGCTGATGCTGATGAAGAAGAAGAAAACTCTTATATCCTTTACAAATTTTTTGTGATTTTCTAGTTTGATAAGAAGTGTTAATGTATAACGAGTTTTCCTTTCTTTGTATTTTTATATTAGAAACAGGTTATAAATTGGGGTCGTGGTGGATGGATTCTTTTTGAAAAGATATTGACGATCAAAGTTTCGCTTTTCCCTGAACTTGTATTCCCTTTTTCCTGGGTTGCGAGGACGCTTCCTTATTAAGTGTGGGGATATGTTGAGTGTTGAAATGACTTGTTTTTTGGTTGATTTTTGTTGTTTTTTAGAGCTGAATGGTTGATTTTATGAGATGCTTGATTGGTTTGGAAGAGGTTTGAGAGTGTTTTGGATGATATTGATTGTGTTTTGGAAGTTCATGATGTTTATTGGTGGTTCTGTGATGTTCTGATAGGTTCTGATTGGTTCTGTATACCTTCTGTTTTGTTCTGTTTTGGTCTGTTTTGTTCTGATTGTCTTCTGTAAGGAGGGATGGAGTATTGATTGATGAAGATTGAGATATTGTGAAAGCTTATTGAATGGTCTGTGAGAGTTTGGAATGGTTTGAGAATGAGTTATGTGGTTTTGATGACCTTCTGTAACCTTCTATAGGTCTTCTGTAGAGCTTCTGTCTCTGTTCTGTTCTGTTATGTACTGTAGCTGTTCTGGTATTGTTTTGTGACTGTTCTGTATGCTTCTGTATGTGTTCTGATGGATGAAAGTGTACATTGGAAAAGTTTTCTAGCCTTGGAAAGAGGTGAATACAAGTGCAAAAGAGCTGAAAGAAGTGAAAGAAGTAGCTGCTGAAGACTCAAGTGAAGACTAGAGTGAAGTGACAGTAGTGAGCTATGAAAAGACACTGTAGTGGCTCTGGTGACTCTTCATATCAGACATACCTCTTGGGAGGGGTATCCACGACCTAAGAAGGATTATTGAGAGTGATTTTGAGAGATTGTAGTGAGGATATGATGTATTATTGATGGAGAGAGAGAGAGAGAGTCAGAGATAGTCAATTCTACTCAAACAGAGTGATTGTATATGAGAGATTGAGAGAGAAGACTATGAAGATATTGAAGATGAATACTATGTGATGTATTTCCATTCAAAGATGGTGTATTCCTTTGCTTTCTTTGTTCCATTGATGGATTTTGTGAAGGTATTGAAGAATATGGTTGATTCTATCAAATCCCTGGGAAATCTACATGATGCTGTATGAAGATTTGTTGTGCCTGGTGTTCTTTTCTTCATTGTGATCATATGAAACATAATAAACAAGCTTGTTGATGTTACAAGATAGATTTTCTTGCAAGAGAATTCCCTTTTCCTTGGTGTTCCTCTTGGGGCTCCACAACCACACCGAGGATAGATATTAATCCTATGGGGATCCCTATACCTCTAGGACCTATTGTTATCCATCCAGTGAGTGAAGCTCTAGTGCACTATATGGAGGAACCCCTAGAGGAAGATTCTTATTTGAACCCTTATGTCTCTTATGACGAAGAAGGTGATCCCATATTGATGGACTATAGACGTGCTGATCATGGACTTAGGCAGAGGAAGAGGTAGAGGCCCAGAAGGAGCTTAGAACTAGGAACCCATAGCATATTGGACATGTGGTCATCTAGGGCATATCGCATCTCGCTACCTTGAAGAAAAGGAGCAAGTAAATAGAGAGAATACTGACTTGAGGTGCCCCAAATGTAGAATCGCACATCTGTTTGCTAATTGCCCTAGGCAGAAGACCTCCACTAGCTTAGTAATTGTAACATTTTTGCCGCTCAGGCTCTTTTGTGTCAAGTCACACAATAATGATGCCACACCTATTCCCTTAAAAGTCATGATGTGAGCTCAAATGAAACATGCAAGTATCTCATTACTTGAGCCTAACAACTTGGATGCATCCTCCATAGGGAGGAAGAGTCATCAACGGAGGAGAAAGAGAACGAGGAAAAAATAATGCACAGGATCGAGAGTAAAACCACATTAACCAAAGGAAAGCAAGTTATGAAGGTCAAAGTAGAAACATCTGCTCCTAAGATGAGAGAGAAGGGAAACACCAAGGTTGGAGAGTATCGTCCCCCAACTAGCAAAGCTGAAGGTTGCAGATAAGGTCAAGGAGTGGATAAAAGAAGTGCAAGCTCACCTTCAAAATGGAAAACCTATAGTTGAGGAAGAGATTGAGGAACTCTCAACCATGAGCTCACTAGCCTCACCCACAAATTAGAGGGCAGGGGAGACAACATTGCCACATGAACAGCTGCATGAGTAGAATGAGAACACTAGGAATACACAAATAGTTCAAGAACATTGGCAAGGAGCCTATGAAGCTGAGGGAAAGAGGGATGGTAGCTTGCTAGCCACACTCATAACAAATATTGTGGCATTGTCATTGAGAGAACTACTTAGACAAAACCCCACACTTTGGCAAGAACACAAACAATTCACTAGTAGTAATATGGAGACGTTACCTACGTGCAAGAAATATATGAAAGTACCCCTTATCTACCCCCTATTTATGGGACCTTACCTTATAAAATTTACATTCCTTCCCTTAAATAACCCCCCTCCCTTACACTCATGTGGTACCATATGATAAACCCTAGTGGACCCCCCAGGGGCAAGAATTGAAGCAATGTGTAGAACACTGAGAGAGGAATTTTGGTGCTGAAAATTGCTTAAAAATAGCTAAAAATTATGAATATCAAGGGAAAAATATTCACCGTCAAAGGCGGCGGCTCGATCTAGGACGATTTTAAGCACCAAAGTGCTTTAAAGGTGCCCGAGCGACACTTGTTGATTTTTCATAAATTTTCAGAAAGTCGTGCGGGTTGACACGAGCTACTGGCCAATGCGGGATGCCAAGCCAGATACCCAGGATTTTTCAGAGTTCAATTCCAAGTCCGGACGGGGAAATGGCCAAGGAAACGGTCAAGATGCGAAGAGGTGGACATTAGAGTGGCCAAAGTGGGCATGACCTTTGGGAGCCCAATTTGAAAATGCCACATGAAATGTTGGAGAGAAATCGTGGAGAGAGAGAGAGGAGAAGTTGATGCCTGCCTGCGCTGAAAAATGCGCCAAGAAGATGGAGAGGGAGGATGCAGCCTGCAAACAACCTACCCGAGTGATCATTGCCCTTGCTTCCCCTCTGCTTGCTGACTCTATCGCTGCCCTTCGCCCGTCAATTGGTGGCCTGAATGCTGAGATAGAAATCTAGTCTTTCTCTCTCCTCCCTCTCTCTCTTCTAAGGGGGAGTTCATGTGGGAAGAGAAGGGAAGAAGAAAGAATGATGGAGGCTTGTTTAGCATCGTTCGGATTGCTCCACGGGCTGGAAATGGTGACTTGTGACCGTCATGAGCATGAAGTGCTGCTGATTTTTAGATTTGCAGCTATGGACATGAAACCCGAAACACGCAAATAAGCGGTAATTCAAATTTTTCAAAGGCAATTTGAGATTTCATGGCTTTTGATTGATAAAGTGTTGTTCATGTGGGCTAAAAATTGTTTATGTTGCTGTTTTCCATGAGTCCTTGCTGTTCATAATCAGAAAATCAGAAAAACATGCATCTTGTGACTCAAAATAATACACTAAAACACGTAAAATATGGAAAATCAAGGGAAAATTATGTTTTTGGGCATAAAAATGGAGGAATAAATAGGAACACCAACTAAATTTTCATTTTTGTTGCAAGAAGGAACTAAGGGCCACAGCCCATAACCTATTTTGAATTTTCAGTAATAAAATAATGCAAAAAATAAGGGAAAATACAAGGAAAATAGAGAAAAACCACAAAAAATAGGGGAAAAATGTATTTTGGGTGCGGAAAATTAATGAAAATTAAGAACAATGTTCGTGAATGTTTGTGGGGATTGAAGCATGAGGATTTTCCTCGGTTCAACCCCACCTTCTTGTTCTAGTGTGTTTTTCTCGCTTTTTACACATAAAATGATGGCAAAATGCCTTATAAATCTATACAACAATGCAACATTTGATCGATGGGAGGGTAGAGTGGTTAAAATGTGTCTCAATGTGGAGTAAAATGATGAAAAGATTGCTGGTTTTTTGTTTGCATGCCACATAGGTCGGTGAATAATTATAAAATAAGAGCCTGGTAGCACGAGGGTTTCCTCGGTGCTAGGTTCGTGCAACGCCGCATAAGAACCGTAGTTGAAAGTCATTGAAAGGATGTTTTCCACACGTGCACAATATTGATTTTATAATTGTCTGAGCACTTAGCATCCACAATATGTATAAATCATAGAAATATTTAAAGGTATCAGAAATCCTGGATGCACAGCAATTGTTTTCATTAGGACCTTGACCCACGTTGAGTGAGAGACAGGGCACCCTAAGCCATAGGCTAGTCGTGGGGTCTAGGGGAAAGAGAATTAAGGACAATGGTACATTCCTATATATGATTAAATGGTACCTTGAGTGTATTTTGTACGAAATGTTTATATGTTGAGTGACGCATCGAGGGGCCAATCCCCAAGGTGTAGGAGAGTCGCAGAGGGGTGGCGGCATTCAGCCGTTGGAGGACCCCCTATGTCAGTGCTTCGTGCCATTAGGCAATGTGTAAGGGACTCCCTCTGAGGAGTAGTGGGTGAGAGAAAAGTGGATTACAAATGACGTAATACAAACACAAGATGTCTAGGAAGGCAATGTATGTGTCATCAGCGCTCCTAGCCGCGAGGCCATGGGGTTGTTGAGCGCGTGAGATAGAGGTTCGGCTAGTGCACGAGCTAGTGCCGGCCCGTTCTAGGTTCCATCAGTGGTGCATCTGTCGGGAGCCACTTAAAAGTGGCGGTCCTCAAATCCTGGTTGTCTAGGGACCAACTAGCAGTTTATGCCAAAGGATACTGTGATTGATCCGTTTTTTATCGATAAGCATCGTCTAGCAGAAATCCAAAAGCAAGAAAGGGACGAAAGAGCTAGGCAACGTGCTGAAATTTTTAGGAGATATTCCCCTAAGCGTAGCGGTGCTGAACCCTTACGAGGGAGTGGATCTAGTGGTCTTGGGGCCACAAGCAGTAAGTTAGGAGAAGGTGGAAGCTCTAGTGCTCCCCTTTCTTCCATAAGCCAGTCTACATCAAGCGCGGGAGGTGTAACCCCACCGTCCCTTATTCCTAGTGCAAATCCAATCCTCGTCATGGCGCAGCCTATTGCAATTCCAGCAGGAACGATGGATTTGCCGGCTCTAGGTTACCCACTACCCATTTTTAATGGGCTAGTTGAGGAAGATACGGAACTCCACATTAGGGAGTTTCAAAAGCTGATGTTTAACTGTCGCATTCAAGAAGAAGGACATTTAATGATGTTCTTCAATATGACTCTCAAAGGAAGAGCTGCCATATGGTATTAGGGTTTAGAAGCCGGAACCATATTGAATATTGATTCATTTTATGGAGCTTTTCGAAGGGAGTTTGCCCCTGAAAGGGGTGGGCAATATTGGTTGCGTGTACTCAACGTGACCTGCCAAGAACCACATGAGGATATTCGTGCTTATGCGAAGAAAATAAAAGAGGTTTTCCGTAAGTTGGACACCTCTATTCCTATCCCCGCAGCTGCCCAATTGCAATATTTCCTACATGGTTTGGACTTTAATATCCAATTGCAGTTGAGTAGTGTCCCCTTGGGGGATATAGATACTGCCATTACACGAGCATAAGAGGTGGAATCCCGACTACAAGCAGCCTATGCTTCTCGAGGCAATTCAAATATGGGTTTAGTATTGGGAAACAATGTGGCGATGGCCAATGGCAGTAGTGGCCAAGGGATAGCGATGGCTAACCCTAATGGGAGAGGGAACATGATGCAGAATGTCCCTTTATTACCAGCTCCCCCTATCATGTCGATGCCTACAGGCAATCAAATGGCTCCAAATGGTGGAGGCCAGGCGGTCAATTCTAATACTATGCTTATGGCTCAACAACCAGTGCCTAATCGAATAGTTAGGCCGATGGAACGACATGGTAATGATCAAGGCTATGAGTCGAGCGCTTCCAATGTTCTTGGCGAGGTTAAGGACATGATGAAGTATTATACCAATATGATTACGGAGCAGTATCGGCAAATAGCCGTTGATGTCAACTTCCTTAAAAAACAACAAAATTTGATAGGAAGTAGATACCCAGATGAGGGTGCACCTTCGAGGTTTAGTTGCAAATGGTGTGGTGGGCAGCACTATCCAAGGAATTTCCCAAATTTTAAGTGGGATATCTGTGGAAAATCCGGCCATTTAGCAGCTACTTGCTGGAGTAAGATCAGTTCCCTCCAGCGAGGTAGTCAACAACCAGGGCCTATTAATCATCGTGCGCAAGGAAATGATTCCCAGCGAGAAGACGGGCCTAAACAAATACTTCAACGACCAAAGACTACAGTGGAGGAGCTACCCAGTGGGAGTGGGGTTAGTTTGATTGAGGCTATACACGTTAATGATGCTGAAACCTCTAATCTACGAGCTGTTCTTACAAGAGGTCAAAAGGGTAGAGAAGCCGACAAGGATAAGCCTGTCGACGAAAACCCTAAACAAGGCGACAAAGGAACACAAGTTTTGGATCCTGCCATGGAAGGGGGACCTTTGAAGCCCATGGAGAGTAAAGCCGATAAGGAACCACCAAAGAAGAAGGTGAAAGTTAAGAAAGAGGCAATAAAGCCGGTTCAGCGACCTAAAGAGCGGATGGTTTGGCGTGAAAAGCGAGCTCTATCGAACTATCATGAATTCGATTTGGCGAGCTCTCTTTGCGAAGTCAAGCTGGATGTGAACCTCTTACAGCTTATTAAGCTTTCCCCAGGAGTACGCAAGGAATTTAGAAAGATCCTACGTACCGGGTATATCGTAGAACCTTTGGGTATTGCGCGAGTTGGTGATAACTGGTTCGAGCATGCTGAGAAACATTGCCCAAGGGTTGCAGCCTATGTCGATGGGATATTAGTAGATTATGTCATTGTCGACATGGGATCATCTGTTAACATTATGAGTTCTGAACTGATGGAAAGGTTGGGTCTTGCGATCCAGAAAGATGCCTCCACAATTCTCAGAATGGCAGATGATAGTTTGAGACAGCCGGAAGGCTGCATTACTAAGGTCCATGTCACTGTTGCAAATGTAGAATGCATGTTGGACTTTAGGGTGATTCGTTTTGCAGGGCGTCCAAGTTACCAAGTATTACTCGAACGACCTTGGATCTTGCAAGCGGACTACCAAGTAGATATACCCGCCGGTCGACTAATATTCGGCAGAGGTGCCCAGCGTGTGGTGGTTGATGCTTATCCTGAGTCCCCGCAGAGTGAGAGAGCTCCTCTATCTTCTACAGAATTGGAGACATTAGAAGATTTATCTGCCAGTGAGACATCATCGAGTGATGAGTCCAAAGAGGGATCCACCACAGAAGACATCTATCAGATCACTTTGAATGAGCTGATAGAGGCCCAAGATCGTATAAGAGATGCAGATGTTATTGAGCTAGACCTTGGTACTCCTGATGATTCACGGCCAATCAAATTAGATTCTATGCTCAGCACAACAGAAAGGGAGGACTATGTGGCCTTGATTCAGGAATTCCGTGATATCTTTGCCTGGATTTATGATGAGCTGAGAGGCATTCCTCCTAGTCTTGCTGTTCATACAATTCTGTTGAAAGAGGGCAGTCGTCCTGTACGACAGAAAGTAAGGCGTATGCCTTTCGAACTGAGGGACGGGCTGAAGAGTTATAGAAGCTTCGGGAAGCAGGTTTGATTTTTTCTGTGCAACACACAGAATGGTGTTCGCCAGTCGTGATCAAAAAAAAGAAAAATAATCAAATTCGATTATGTGTAGACTTTAGAGAGCTGAATAAGCAGACAGTTAAGGACTACTACCCGTTGCCATTTATTGACCAAATTTTGGATCAATTAGCGGGTAGGGAGATATATTCGTTTATGGATTGCTTTGCAGGATATAACCAGATGGCAATTGCAGAAGAGGACAAGTTGAAAACAACTTTTATTACTATTTTTGGTACTTTTGCGTACCATGTGATGGCCTTTGGTTTATGCAATGCGCCTGGTTTGTGGCAACGAACAGCAGATAAGACATTCAGTGACATATCCCCTGAAGAGTTGAAGGTGTTTATTGATGACTTAGGGGCTACCACCGTGAGAGGAAGGCAGTTGATCATTTTAAGAAAATGCTTTGAGTGCTGTAGACAATTTTGTATCGCTCTAAACCCACGGAAGTGTGTTTTTGGAGTACCTTATGGGCTATTGCTGGGTCATGTGGTCAGTTCGGTTGGAATTGCAACAGACCCCGAGAAGGTCAAAGTTATAGTTGCCATGGGTCCACCACGCACTCCGAAAGAAGTTCATAGCTTTCTGTCCTCGATTGGTTATTACTGTAGATTCATAAACGCCTTGGCAGAAAGAACATTGCTGCTTACAAATTTATTGTCCTTTAGCGGTTTGTTTGAATGGGGTGACCCTTGTAAGGTAGCATTCGAGGATGTGAAACAAGAGCTAGCAAGAGCGCCCATTTTAAAAGCACCTAAAAGAGGTGAGGTGTTCTATATATTCTCAACAGCCACCATGTATAGTATCAGCTGCTGCTGTTTAGCCCAAATTTGGGAAGAGAAGTGGTACCACCCGATTGCTTTTGCTAGCCAGAAGCTGGGGGTATCCGAAATCAATTATACCTCCATGGAGAAGTTGTGTCTAGCGATGGTCTTTGGGACCAAGAAATTCAGGCATTATATTCTCTATGAGAAAGTCGTGCTTTATACGAAGGCGGAGGGACTTCGATTATTGATGAATAAGCTACAGCCGCCTGATCGTCTAGCAAAGTGGTTGATCACTTTGCAGGAATTTGATTATGAAATCCGTAGTAAGCCACCAAGGTTGCAAGGCATCGTGGAATGTCTTGTGGACTTTGGGGAGCCGAAAGAATCTGTGGCTGAAGGTAGTGACATGGAGTTGTTATTTAGAATAGATACGGCATCTATTCCCTCCTGGTATGCTGCAATAACACATTATTTATCGATGGGAGAGTCAGGATCCGAATTATCTAAAGCTGAGAGAAGGAAAATTAAGCAGCAAGCGTTAAAGTTTGCTTTGATCGCAGGTACATTATATCGACAAGGGGTTGATGACATCTATCGCCGATGTGTGATGCCTGACGAGGTGCCATTCATTTTGGAAGAGTGCCATGATTTTGCTTGCGGAGGCCATTTTTCTGGACGGTTTACAGCACAAAAGGCTTTAAGAGCAGGTTATTGGTGGCCTGCCATCTTCCAGGATGCGTTTGCAAATGTTAAGAGATGCGATATTTGTCAACGACATGATTATCGAGAGAATAGGAAACGACCACTCACCCCTATTATGGCGATACTTCCATTTGAGAAGTGGGGAATAGACTTTGTGGGTCCTATTACTCCGTCGTCGATTGCGCAAAAGAGGTATATCATTGTAGCAACTGACTACTTCACAAAGTGGTCAGAAGCACGTGCAACAAGGAAAGATGATGCTAAAGAAACTGCTAGTTTCCTTTTAGAGCAGATAATATGCCGTTTTGGTCCGCCGAAAGAATTAGTGTCGGACCGCAGAACCCATTTCCTGAATAAGGTGATCAAAATCTTGACAGAGACATGGCAAATCAAGCATAATAAGACAACCCCATATAACCCGCAATCCAATGGGCAAGTTGAGAGCACCAACAAGCAGCTTGTGGGCATCCTGTCCAAAATTGTGTCGGAAAAGAAACGGGATTGGGATAAAAAGTTATACGTGGCAGTGTGGGCCTATAATACGACCTTCAAACGAGCCACTGGCCATACCCCGTTCAAGTTAGTATATGGGGAGGAGTGTGTCTTGCCTTTAGAGATCGAGCTGCCGACTATTCGGTTTGCCATCAATCATTCTTTGAGTGATGAAGACGCACTTTTTGAGCGCTTGACGACACTGGCACATTTAGATGAGCTTAAGCTACAGAGCTTATTGCACCAAGAAGTGGCGAAGTGCCGAATGAAGTAGCTACACGACCTCAAATCCAAGAAATACACCTTCAAGAAAGGATAGCTTTTTCTGTATCATGATGCACGACGTGAATTATTTCCAGGCAAGCTAGAGCCCAAATGGGACGGGCCCTATAGGATCGTTAGAATATGAAAGAATAAATCCACAGTCTTGTTAGCTGACCTTGAGGGGATAGAATTTAAAAATAAGGTTAATCTTAATAAGATTAAACCTTATTATTTCTGATTGCACTAATACTATGACTGCCTTGCAGGTCTAGGAGAGATCGATCAAATATCTGCAAGGAAATCGTGATAGAGGTTGATGGGTCGTCTGATCCCTTATTTAGAAAACCCATATTTAGAACAGAGGTATCATCAGGGAAAGCTCATTTGGTGGAGCAAAGGATATAAGGTGACTGAGCAAGAAGGCGGGACATTTATTTGGGAGATCAAGTTCTTCTGCCATCACTGCCTACAAATTTTGACGAGCATCCCTGTTGAATTCAATGAGGATGGAGGGATGGAGCCTACAGTCCACCCGTTGAATATGCTGAATTTCGATTACCATAATTACGAGTAGAGTTCAGGATGGCGGGGTATGTAAACCCTTTATGGACGTACACCTTGTACTTTGATGGGGCATCCAGGGGTGCATGCAAAAAAGGAAGTGTAGGAGTTGTCATTCGAGACCCCCGACGACGCAGTCATGAAGTTAGCTGCTTATCTCGGGGTGAATTTTACCAATAATATTGCAGAATACAAAGCCCTGATTATGGGTTTGAACATTGCAAAGAAGGGTGGTATCCGCCAATTATTGGTGAAAGGGGACTCTCAGTTGGTTTTAAATCAACTCAATGGGACGTACATGGTACGAAACCCCATCCTTTGCATGTACCATCATACCGCTATAGCCCTGCTAGACGAATTTGATAGAGTGTCTTTTCAGCTGATTCCACAAAATTGGAATCAGTTTGCCAATTCATTGGCTAATTTTGCGTATGAAGAAGACCTCTTCTTTAATTGTGGCCCTTGTCCTGATATATCTATTGATGGTGAGACAGGACCTGGTCGGTTGTGGGGTATGCTTTCTGAACATGCCCTCTTTGGCAGACGATGGTTGATCTGGGTGATGCAGAGGATAGGCGAGACTCATCTGCCTTTATTATCTTGGACCCATAGACTAATTAGACTGCATGTGATGCGAACACCTCTTGTGATATACGCAAGAGGGATGGGTCATAAAATAAAATGCACCTAGTTTAGGGCTATGAGCCTCTGTTCCCCTGGGAATGGTATGCTTTGATGTCTATCATAGTTGTTTCCAGGAGGATGTTATGCGTAGTATTGGTTGATTTCATTAGGCCAAGAGGGCCCATCTATTGGCAAATTAATGTTTTATCTCATTAGGCCAAGAGGGCCATTTTCCTGTCTAGTGCGGGTGCATTTAATTGGGTTTTTGTTTTAAGTGTTGTGCTAGACAGATTTCGTGGTTCATGGAATTTGGTGGAGCCTGGAGGAGCCTTTGCTGCGATGGAAGCTTCTTGTGGCCAATCCAGGTGATACCTCTCCTTTACGAGTGCCTTTCTTTCCTGTTGTATGTGTATTTGTACTTGTCGAGGAGATATATTTTTGTTGGGGACCGGCAACTAAGGCATGAAGTCCCAGGTTTAGGCTAAGTATGTTTGAGGGAGGTCGGAGTAGTCATTGCCTCCTGTAAAGACATTGTCAGGCATCAAAAGACCTATTTTAGAAGGAGGTCCTAGTGGCCCTGTTCTGCTAGCCTACTAGACAGCCGTTCTAGGAGTTCTTGTTAGTAGTGAGGCAGTTAGAGAAGCCTGCTAGAAGATAATAATACTGATGCCAAGAAACCCTGAACATCCTACAAGAGGAATATAAATACGAAGGTGTGTAAAAAGGGGTTCTAACCCCTATCAAAAGAAAGAAATGGAAATGTATAGGCAGTTGATCATTGCCTTGCGAAGGCCTGGTCCTGAGGCCGATGCCCTGTTCTCCTTGGGTCACTACGCTTAGCTCTCTCCTTTTTACATGCCCAAGTATGTTCATAAAATAAACATCCTAAAAGAAGAAATGTACTGGAAGAAAATACTCCTTGATCAGGCTATAGGAGTCCTCGCCTTGTAGGAGCTCCTAGTTGTGTTGTCTTTAGTTGGTAAGTAGTTCAGACTACCACTTAGGGCAACCTCTTTGATAGGTTTGTTAGTTTGGCTGTGTTGGAGCAGTTGGTTAGCGACTCACTTCGGATCTTCTATTAGATGATGCTAGGCCTACTCCTTGTGGATGTCATGCCTTGGTTCTGTCCAGGGGTAGGGGGAGCATTGTGCTGAGTTTGATTATATATTTGTTTTGTATTAGTTTGATGCTTCTTTGGTTGCTTATGTGCAGATATGTTCGTGGATTCGACGGGCTAAGTCGCCCTATCCCGTGGTCGCCAATGAGAGCGGAATTTTGGTGCCGAGAATTGCTTAAAAATAGCTAAAAATTATGAATATCAAGGGAAAAATATTCACCGTCAAAGGCAGCGGCTCGATCTAGGACGATTTTAAGCACCAAAGTTCTTTAAAGGTGCCCGAGCGACACTTGTTGATTTTTCATAATTTTTCAGAAAGTTGTGTGGGTTGACACGAGCTACTAGCCAATGCGGATGCCAAGCCAAACGCCCAGGATTTTTCAGAGTTCAATTCCGAGTCCAGACGGGGAAATGGCCAAGGAAACGGTCAAGATGCGAAGAGGTGGACATTAGAGTGGCCAAAGTGGGCATGACCTTTGGGAGCCCAATTTGAAAATGCCACATGAAATGTTGGAGAGAAATCGTGGAGAGAGAGAGAGGAGAAGTTGACGCCTGCCTGCGCCGAAAAATGCGCCAAGAAGATGGAGAGGGAGGATGCAGCCTGCAAACAACCTACCCGAGTGATCATTGCCCTTGCTTCCCCTCTGCCTGCTGACTCTATCGCCGCCCTTCGCCCGTCAATTGGTGGCCTGAATGCTGAGATAGAAATCTAGTCTTTCTCTCTCCTCCCTCTCTCTCTTCTAAGGGGGAGTTCATGTGGGAAGAGAAGGGAAGAAGAAAGAATGATGGAGGCTTGTCTGGTATCGATTGGATTGCTCGACGGGCTGGAAATGGTGACTTGTGACCGTCATGAGCATGAAGTGCTACTGATTTTCAAATTTGCAGCCATGGACATGAAACCCGAAACACGAAAATAAGCAGTAATTCAAATTTTTCAAAGGAAATTTGAGATTTCATGGCTTTTGATTGATAAAGTGTTGTTCATGTGGGCTAAAAATTGTTTATGTTGCTGTTTTCCATGAGTCCTTGCTATTCATAATCAGAAAATCAGAAAAACATGCATCTTGTGACTCAAAATAATACACTAAAACACGTAAAATATGGAAAATCAAGGGAAAATTATGTTTTTGGGCATAAAAATGGAGGAATAAATAGGAACACCAACTAAATTTTCATTTTTGTTGCAAGAAGGAACTAAGGGCCACAACCCATAACCTATTTTGAATTTTCAGTAATAAAATAATGCAAAAAATAAGGGAAAATACAAGGAAAATAGAGAAAAACCACAAAAAATAGGGGAAAAATGCATTTTGGGTGCGGAAAATTAATGAAAATTAAGAACAATGTTTGTGAATGTTTGTGGGGACTGAAGCATGAGGATTTGCCTCAGTTCAACCCCACCTTCTTGTTCTAGTGTTTTTTCCCGCTTTTTACACATAAAATGATGGCAAAATGCCTTATAAATCTATACAACAATGCAAGATTTGATCGATGGGAGGGTAGAGTGGTTAAAATGTGTCTCAATGTGGAGTAAAATGATGAAAAGATTTCTGGTTTTTTGTTTGCATGCCACATAGGTCGGTGAATAATTATAAAATAAGAGCCTAGTAGCACGAGGGTTTCCTCGGTGCTAGGTTCGTGCAACGCCGCATAAGAACGGTAGTTGAAAGTCATTGAAAGGATGTTTTTCACATGTGCACAATATTGATTTTATAATTGTCTGAGCACTTAGCATCCACAATATGCATAAATCATGGAAATATTTAAAGGTATCAGAAATCCTGGATGCACAGCAATTGTTTTCATTAGGACCTTGACCCACGTTGAGTGAGAGACAGGACACCCTAAGCCATAGGCTAGTCATGGGGTCTAGGGGAAAGATAAGTAAGGACAATGGTACATTTCTATATATGATTAAATGGTACCTTGAGTGGATTTTGTACAAAATGTTTATATGTTGAGCGACACATCAAGGGGCCAATCCCCAAGGTGTAGGAGAGTCGCAGAGGGGTGGCGGCATTCAGCCGTTGGAGGACCCCCTATGTCTGTGCTTCGTGCCATTAGGCAATGTGTAAGGGACTCCCTCTGAGGAGTAGTGGGTGAGAGAAGAGTGGATTACAAACGACGTAATACAAACGCAAGATGTCTAGGAAGGCAATGTATGTGTCATCAGCGCTCCTGGCCGCGAGGCCGTGGGGTTGTTGAGCGCGTGAGATAGAGGTCCGGCTAGTGCACGAGCTAGTGCCGGCCCGTTCTAGGTTCCATCAAACACAGTAATGACCATAAGCCACAAGCCTTCCTAGACCATGACGTCATGGCACACATACCAAGCCTAACACTGAATCCCATGTCTAAGTCCCTACAAATAAATGCCTTTTGAGAGGGCATTAAGATGCACACAGTCTTACTTGTCATTGCCTTAGGAGATACTACAGGAAAGAAGATAGTAGACACGGGAGTAGGGGTTAGTGTACTTAGTCATGCAGTCTTGTAAACTTGGGAAAATCTACTAGTGGAAACCACAAGGTTCAATGTCACCCTAGCAAATGGGATGAAGGTTAGACCCTTTGGATTCCTAAAGGATTGGCCACTAAAGATAGAGAGAATCCAATTCTCAGAGAACATCATAGTTATGAAGGGAGTGGATTATGATATCCTGCTAGGGAGGCCATGGATCATAAATACTAGAGTAATAGAGAACTAGGGTAATAGCCTAATATTCTTGGGCAATAGATCTGAAGCAGTCCAAGTAGAGATGGATACTTGAAAGACCTCACTAGTGGACTTAGATGCCATCTCCAACCTGTTGAAGGGTGACTTGAAATCGAGAAGCAAATATAAGCCTCTAACAAGGTACATTCCTTGCCCTGAGGATGACCAGGATTGGATGCACATATTAGCAACCATTGATCTCTCATTCTTGGAGGAAGAGGATGAATACAGGAAAGTTGTAGACTCTCCTAGTAATCCTAAGAGTGCCATCACTTCTAAGCTGCCCTACAGTACCTGTATGCATGATGGCAAGCCCCAAGGGCCAATCAACGTCAATCACCTATCATGTCCTAACAAACAAACTTGAACTTCACGAAATCGTCGAGCACTTATCAAGAAATCTTGTAGGTAACCCAACCGCAACTTGAAGCCCCTCAACAAGGAACTTATGGAAATCAAAGAGTGGCAATGGACCAAGGTGCACAACCTAAATTTGTCATATAAATGGGCTCTCATAACAAGTGAGGCCAGAAGTAGGAACCATGCAAGTGACCTATAGTCCTAGTTTGAAAATTCTAACAACAAGTATGAGGACTATTGTTCCACCAGTCAAGAGAGCAAGGAGGAAGTGGAGACCATAGAATATGATATGGAAGGAAGTATAATTGAGCATATTAGAGTGGGATTGTGAACCATAAGAGATAAACATGTTTCAAGTCAACAAAGGAGTTGCCAAGGTAGATTGCCCTCAATCTTGGCTAGAACAAGGTGGTAGATCATGAGCAAGCATGACTATCTCGTACTTGCATCCCACCACTATTTGGTGTTGATACAACTTTAGAGTGTGAGCACCAAGGGAGACATCTTCTTCTAGTGAGGAGGACGAGTACGATTCTGATTCAAAGATAAGCTCTAATAGTGACCTTGAGATACCTCAACCACCTAGAACCTGGCACACCAAGGGGGACCTTCTAGTCCACCTAAGGCATAGGAAGTTAAAGGAGGAAAAAAGGAAGCAGTCAAAGTCGATAGAAGCATAATGGCAGGAGAAACCCTAGGATATGCTTCACAAGGTATAAAAAGGATGATAGAATAGTGGCGTTGGTAGGATCCAAATGGAAAGGGCAAGCAAGTGAACCCATCAAAGGACTAGCCAAGGTTAAGGAGGTCAACTTGGCAAGAGGGGAGGACAAGCCTTGACCCATGTGTACATAGCAGACAACCTAACCGAGAAGGAAGAGCATGATCTCATAAATATCCTAAGGGAGTTCACTGATGTGCTTACATGGTCTTTAGATGAATTGAAGGGTATGGATTCAAGTATTATCACTCATAACATTCCCATAACCCCCAACGCAACACTAGTAAGGCAACAGTCATAATATGCAATGAATCCTAAGCATGTAAACATTGTAAAGGAGGAGATCGATAAGCTATTGAAGGTAGGATTCATTTATGAGATAGAGCATACGAATTGGTTATCACCCATAGTCATAGTCATGAAAAAGAATGCAAAGATTTGAGTGTGCGTAAACTATAAGAAGGTCAACGTAGCCACCAACGAGACAATTATCCACTACCATACAGAGAATAAATTCTAGAGAGAGTGGCAGGAAAGGAAGCCTATAGCTTTCTGGATGGCTTCTCAGCCTATAACCAAGTGCAAGTCCATATAGATGATAGGCACAATATGGCATTTGCCATTGAATGGGGGGTTTGCCTACATAGCCATGCCATTTGGAATGACTAATGCTATTGCTACCTTCTAGCGCCTCATGTGTACCATTTCAAGGACATGCTCAAGAAATGGTTGGAAGTCTTTGTTGATGACTTATGCACCCACACCAATTGGAAAGAGAACTTGGAAAAACTGTGAATAGTCTTTGAACCATGTCAGTAATACGGTCTCTCATTGAATCCCTTAAAGTGCCAATTTTGGGTAAGGCATGGTTGCATCTTAGGGCACATCATGTCAAAGAATGGGAGAGCCACTAACTTTTCTAAAGTCAAGGTGATTTTAGACCTCTTCCCTCAGACCAACTTC
The DNA here is from genome assembly GCF_053477565.2 of Lygodium microphyllum. Lineage (NCBI taxonomy): Eukaryota > Viridiplantae > Streptophyta > Polypodiopsida > Schizaeales > Lygodiaceae > Lygodium > Lygodium microphyllum. Next base: position 30,582,351 of record NC_141156.1, on the reverse strand, counting down.
AAGGGAGTTCAATGTTTCTTAGGCTACACATGATATTATTGATGGTTTGTATTAAACTATGCATTGATTGTGCTAGACCTTTGTACAAGCTACTAATAATATTTGAGTGGACCTAAGAATGTCAATAGCCTATGAAAAGGCTTAAATAGGCTCTAACTTCAGCTCCTATCTTAAGAGCCAGATTGGTCCATCACGTTTCACATGCACATTGGTGCATCAAGATTTTCCGTGGGAGCAAAGTTGTGCCAACCCTACCAAACATAACCACGATTATCTAGCAAGTTTTCTAGAAAACAACTCATTGAGACTGTGTAATAAAGAATAAATCACCTTAGTCTAGAGTAGGCTAGGGTTAAGTATAAAAGGTGGAGATGTAACATGTGAGGGATCTTTTTGCCATTTCAAGAAATACATACTTTGAGGTTCCTTCCTCCCACCAACTAAGAGGGTGCATGCTCTTAGCCACCAAGATATGGGGTGCGTACCATGTCCCACCTTAGCATGAGGTGAGTATTCATGTTGCAGCATTCATCTATGATTCTCAGCCTTTCATGGTAATATTATTTCTTGCCTAGCTACCTTGGCTATGGCTTCCTTGCAAACATGGTGTATTTCTTCGCAAGTATGGTGTATTTCATGAAATTCCAATTATTTGGCTTGCTATGAGAACTAGCTATTTTACATTGGTATCAGAGCATGGTTTTTTATCTATGTGGTAAGTTATTTTCTTGGGAATCCAGTCATAGCATGGTTATAGGGTAACCAAGAGGCCAAAGTTTGGTCACAGTGTTTACACAGTTTAAATCGTGACTAGTGGAAGTGTTCTTCAACAAGTTGGGACCAAGTTGGTGGAATTTGAAGAAGTCTGGAAGGAAAATGGTGGGCTCCAAGACATTTTAGCAGGTCATGGTCCATTTGCAAGTCATTTTGGAGTCTTCTTGGACAAAAGGATAACCTACAATGACTAAATGAGGTAAAAGAAGAGTTACTTTTGAGAAGTAGACTTTCTCTCTCCTCTTCTCAAGATTATCTCCAAGAATCAATGGCTTCTACTACTTAAATCTATTATCAATGATCACTATTCCCTGTGAGACACCAAAGCTTGATTCCTTGTGCCATGAGCTTCATGTAGAGTAGCCTATTTCCTAGTCTAGGTGATTTTCATCTTCTAGGACAAGAGGAGTTGTTTGCGTTGATTTCAGCCTCTCCTCCTTTACAAAAATCTACTATATTTTGATGAGGCTATGTCATAACAAGATTTAGCAATCCTACTTGAAGGTTTTCAGCAAGCTTACATGGTTATTTTACACTTCCCAAATCATTCTTGAGCTTTCCAAACCTTGGCTATGGAAGATTTATAATAACAGTGAGTTTTCTTTGAAATTTCTTCAAAATATCAAAGGGCTTTTGTTCTATTGTAGTAGGAGCTCATGCTCAACCGCCAAGACCCACAGACTGCTTATTGCTTCAAGCGTTTCAAGCGAGCTCTAATGGCTATCTCTCACCTAGCCGACACGCCATCGATCCTATGAGTGTAGTGAGCTTACCTTGATGCCGATACGAGTTTCCTCTTCTCTCACACACCCCGGTAGCTCCACGATCCTAGATGCGAGCTCAAACATCCTCAAGCCTCCTCCATCTCCAAGCTCCATCCTCCATAGCCGCATGCACGAGAAAAGAGAAGAGAAGAGAAGAAGAGAAGAGGAGATGGTGAAGAGCTTCACCCTCTTGATCCCTCACTCTCACACACTCACTCCCTCACACTCTCACACTGCCTCTCTCAAGAGCATACACAAGAAAGAAGATGAGGAGAAGAGAAGAAGAAGAGAGCTCTTGTTAGCCACACACCAAAGAATGAGCTTCCATTCATTTTTTGAACTTTATATACAAGGCCTAAAATCCCATGGGCACCAAGCCCTTTTTTACATAACCGACCATTGTGGCAAGGTCCTTTTTCCATTTCCCTCTTCTATCCTTATGCCTCTAGCCTACACCCGTCTAATATTTTACAATTGGCACAAAAGGGAGCCTGGAGCTCTTTTACAAGAGTTTTCCAATTTTTTTGAGGTGCCTTTCATTTAAAATTGCTCTTTTTGCCCCGGCTTAGCTTTGGAGGTCACCTACGTGTCTTTGCTCTTTTTTTGTGTTTTTTTCTGCTTTTTCCTTCCTTTTTCCACCATCTCGACTTGGGGTTAACATTACCCCCTCCTAGACGGGTGCCAGTCCCATGGCACTTCTGTGTTGTTGTAGGTTGGCAGGCAATTGGCCAAGTGGTGTAAAGGTGAGGACAACTTGGAGACTCAGGTGCTTGTGGAAGCTGTGAAATGTTTTTTTTTTTAAGAAGCCAAATGGATATTGCGGGGTTGACGGGGGCCTCCGAAGTTGGTGGTTTGTTGCTTTTTGTGATGCCTGAAAGGAGAAGGTGCGGTGTTGTTCCTAAGGGGAGTGCCTACCTCATTGTGTTAGTGCATTGTGCTCGTGCTAGTGGAATGGGGAGGTGGGTCTAACCGCAGACAAGCCTGGGTGATGTCCCACACTTGAGGACCCCATTTGTGCCAAGGGAGGTGCGGTGCAAGTGGCTTAGGGTGACAGGTCTAACCATAGGCGAGTGTTACCTCCCTAGGTATGTCCTGCCCTTGATGTGCCCTAAGCGTGAAGTGGGGGAGTAAAAGGGCTAGGGGGTTAGGAGTGGAGCTGGCCGATCGAAGCCACTGCGCATGCCTAACTTGAGAACCACTAGGTGCAGTGATTGTGCTTTATGTGGTGGTAAGTGCTTCTGCAAGTGGGCTATGTTGTCTAGTCACAGTAGAGAGTGTTTTTCGTGCTTTTCCTTTCATGCTGTTATTTTCTTTGCTTTTACTTTACTTTTTTTTTTTGAAGTTACAGTAGTGGAATGATAGCCAGGGTCTAATTCTCTTCATCTGAATGAGGAGGGGAAGGGGGTCGGATGGATTTTCTCAAAAATTGGTAGCTTTGCATGTATCCTTTCAGATTCATGCGGACGTGGAGAGAGGTGGACTAGAGGAAAGGGTGATTGCATCTAGTAAACTGGCTGTCATTCATGTCTTCTAGGAGGGCTAGGCAAAAAGAGGGGAGGAGACTAGCCCTCATCATTAGATGAGCCATGGCACAACTGTCAATGGCGTTAGGGTCAAAGAAGAGGGGAGGTAGGCCGCGCTCTTGTGGAGTTGGGTCCTGCTTAAGTAATAGCTTAAGTAATCGAAGGTAGTTACATGTAGTTACAAAAGCTGGATCGGGGCATGAAGAGAAATCTGCGAGGAAGCGCATCATAGAGTCATCTAGGATTTTTGAGTTAAAGAGGAGGGCATGTTCGAAGGATACTACATTGGAGTTATAGATAATGGGAATGTCGTAATGCCCGTGGAGGGTGGCATCAAAATCCACACCTACCCTTCGAGGGTATGCCATCTATGTGGGGTTGTTCCTCTCGAAGGGCAGTGTGCTACAAAACGCCATCGAGGCGAGCATACTAATGTCGCATACTCGCCTCCTCCACAGGGTTGGCTTTTATAGCCCTGTACTGTATGTGGAACTTTAAAAAATTTATTTTGCTTGTAGTCAGCCTCTTCAATTCCCCAAGAGGTGGGGGTCTTCTCTCTCTCTTCTAGCCACTTTTGCCCTAGTTGGCCACCAATCATGATCACCTCCTCCATCACCTTAAGCAGCAAGACCCTCCGCAGGCTGTTGGGTAGGAGAAAGCTAAAGGTGAATGGATCCTTTTCTTTTTCTTGTCTCTCCCAAACCACTAGCTCTGCGTGTAATCTAGCTGGGATGTCATCAAGGCAAGGTGGGAGGGGTGCAGACGGCTGCACCATTGGCTTGGCCCTTAACTGCTTCATGGCTTCTTCGACTAACTTCCTGCATCTCTCTTTAAGTGCGGCTTGTCTCTCCACAGATGGGTACTCCTGTTGTTGCTCTTGAGACTACGGCAACGGGGGTTGTGGGATCACATCCTCTCTGAATCTACCCATGCTGAATTAGAGTTCTACTTCCTCCCCCTGTCGGTCTCCTTGTTGTGCTCTCTCTTCAAATCCTATGGCATCTATTTCCTGGGGGGTTAGGCCGGCCAGCAGTAGGTATTTCCTTTGCTCTTCCAGGCTCAGTCTAACCTCCGCAAGTTGGGGTGGCATTTGCAATCCTGCATGCAGGGCTTTGCATGCAATGTTAAGCTTCTTTTTTGCCACATCCAACAATTCTCCCTCCTCTGGGCAGGTGGTGTCCATGATTGTGTTGAGGAAGGCCTTTTGTTGGGCACCGAAGGCCACCTGGGCGGCTTCTGCCTTGTTCTCTGCGATGATCTTCTCTTTTTTCACTAGAGCAAGGCACCGTGCCAGTATCTTCACCCTTCTTTCATTCTGTGTGGCCCACTCCTCTGCTCGCTTGTTCATCTCTTCTAGGCTCTCTCCTTGCCTTAGAGCTAGGGTCGTGAGCCTTTGTTCTTGGTCTTCCTGTTCTCTGACCAGTTTCTCCTGTTCTTCTTTTTTGGAGTTAGCTGATCGGTCAGGGACTCAATCTCGTTTTGCTGCTGCTCCATGTTCTATTTTCTTTCCTCATCCCTGGCATTGAGCTCAGCCTCATACTGCATGATCAAGAGCTTGTGTTCTCTCTGCATTTTCACAAGTTCCTATGTTTCATTGTCTAGTACCTGTCTCTAGTGCTCTTCCCTATCGTCCTTAGCCTTCACTTCTTGCTTGAGATCCTAGATCTCCCTTTGTTGCATGGCTATCATTCTATTTTTGTCGAATTGGAAGGCAACTACTGACTTCTTTTCAGCCACCAACTCAGCCACAACTATCTTTTGTTCCTCCTTAGCTTTCTCCAATTGGGAGAGTAGCTCGGCGACGTACTCGTTGTAGTTAGTTGATGGCATCATCGTTGTGTGGATTGGTGATGTCGAGGCTTCCACCTTCTACCATTTAGGGTCTTGCCTTGATTCTGCATCAGTGGCTGGCCTCTTTTGCCCTGTGGCCATAGCTTCGGTGCTTTGTCCCTGGGTCATTTCTTTGTTGATGAAGTATTGCATCCATGCCATGAAATTTGAAACATTGGCACTAGTTGGGATGCTAGGGGTGATGGTGGTTGGTTCTGTGGGAGGCACCATGAGGGGAGGAATCGAGTGAATTGGGGCTTTTCCCTTGCCCTCAATGATAGCGAGCGGTATGGTTTCCAGTGCCTGTGTGCTAGAACCAAGCCCTTCTTCTCTTTGCGGGCTCAGATTCCCCAATTCATCTGCCCTGTCATGTTGTTCGATAGACCAGCGTCTAGCCTCAGCCAGGTCTTCTTCCTCCTTTCTTCTTAGTTCCTCTTTTTCCACAACGGCTTTTCTTTGCCTTTTCGCTTCTGTTTTTCGGCGTTCTTCCTCCTTTTTGTCTTTTTCTTCCTTTTCCTTCTTTTTTCTCTCCTCAGCCTCTTGTTTTGACGCCATCTTTACCTTCTGTAATTCCTCCTTTTCCTTTTCTTCTTCCTGTTTCTTCTTCTTCTCCCTCTTCTTGGCCTCCTTAAGGGATTCTTTTTTGGGCCTTTCCAAGTCCTCTTTCTTCTTCTTGTGGCCTTCGTCATCCTTTTTCTTCCTTTGGGCTATTTTCTTCTTGGGTTTCTTGGTCATCTTCTTGCTCTTCTATTCTTCCCCTTCTTCCTCATTCTTGGTTCTGTTGGTAGACCCTTCTTTGTACTGGTGAGGGGGCGACTTATCCGGTGTTTCTCCTTCTCCTTCTTCTGCATTCTATGTCTCCTTTATTGCCTCCTGGATGAGCGCAGTCAAAATGCTTCCATAGCCGATAAATGAGGCCTTGGATGAGGCCTTCTTTCTTTTTGTGGCCTTCGAAGCTGGAGACTCTCCACTTGTTGGAGACTCTCCACCTGCTTTAGCCGCCTGGTCGATGGTTTTGGGAACATACCCATTCGAGTTGACTTCATCTAAGGTGTGGGCTGCTACATTCTCCAGCATAGGCACGCTGATTTGATGCATTAAGGCACTGTAGCATTGGCTGGAGAAGAGCGTGTGCACTAGCTTTGCCTATAGCCTGGCTTCAGCATCAGGGATGTCATGGATGCTGATACCGTCATTGGTTAGCACCTCCTCTCTTTTCATTTTCAGCATGGTGTAGACATCCCTTTTCTTTTTTTTCTCTATCTTTGGTTCCAATCCCAATGCCTTCTCCACCAAGGCTGGGTTCAAGTGCACCTGTACTTGTTTAGCATTTTCTCCCCTTCCCAACGTCACGGTGCCGCACTCCTAGTCGGGGTCGTATATCCTGAGAAATTCCACACACTTCGTGTGGTTAGGCTCTTGCGCAAATTTCTCCAAGTACTTGGTGAGGTTGCACTGCTCGACGACTCTCTTAGTTGCTTGCTCCTTCGACACTACTTCTTCGATGTTTCGAATGGTTCGAAACTTCAATTGATTGTAGGCGTGGTTTTCTAGGGATATGCCATACTGTGCTCTTTTCTCCTCCGTGAACGGGAATCGGTGGGCACGGTCTTGTTGCGACATTTTATGTTCTTGTTATAAATCGTAATTTTCATTAGTGTTTTCCACATAGTAATTTGCTGATTGCTGAAAAAGAAAAACTCTATGCTTTTTTAATGAATTCATTAAGAACCAATGTAGATTTTCCTTTTCAGACTTTGACTTTTTGCCCTTTACTTCAAAGTTTCCATGCCCTTTTTCCTACCTCATCCGTTTTTCATAATATATGTTTATGTGTTTCACTAATTTTGATTTGATTGGCCTGATTTGATTCACCTCACCCCCTCCCCTTCCAGCTTGAGAAGAATCCTTCCTAGGATTTAGGGTCAGAAGGGCAAGGGCATTCGGCATGGTGGTGTAGGAGTTACTTGTGAAGGAGCCAATCATAGAACTGGGGGTTGTACTCTAAGTGAGCTTCGCAGTCCAGATCAAAGGGTCGAATCCCCACTTGCATGATATATGTGAGAACATCTGTTAGGAAGTCACCAGAGTTGACACGGCTAGCAATGTGTAACTCTTCCTCAGTCAACAAAGCGGTCGAGGTAGGGGTGTCATTTGATGTGTTCTTCCATGGGTCGGCCCCGAAGAGTGGTTAACACTCTATACAAGGTTGGCACGACATATGTGGGGTCGTATTCCATTGTTTTGATAGTGCGGCACTGCTCAGTATTGGTCATTATGCGGCACCCTTCAACTTCCCATTGCAGCCTAAGAGTATACCAATGCCTCAAGAACGGGGAGTCAGTACCAGTGAGCTTTGATAACGCTGTGATTTCTTGATCAGTGATAGAAGAAGTGGTTTGCTGATCGTATGACATGATGAGGCGATGTTTGATGGCTTGCTCCTTGGAGATCTCTTTTGATGGCTTGCTCCTTGGAGATCTCGATGTTAAGCAATTCAAAGGTCTCCCAGGAGAAGCTTGCCTCCAAAAGGATCACGTCATACGAGATGATATAAAATATCATTGGAAGGGGCGTATCATTGCCTTCAAAATTATGCCCGAAGGGTGGTTTGTCAAGGTGCAACATGTTTACATGGCGAAGGATATGCACTTGCCTCCAAACGAACGTGTTCCCCAACAAACACATTGTAAGTTATTAGTTGAATAACGTATGTAATTCTTTTCCATTTAGGCAAGTATTAACAACCGATTCATCATTGCAGATATCTTTCCATCAACAAGTATTGAATGGCAACCTGTGGAAAGCCTAAGTGGGACTTTCCATGCCATTCATAAGGTATTGGCAGACATTATTTATGCCGATCAAACAGTGTCTTTTTTTAGTGAATGCAAGGTTTTTATATATTATGCCCAGTATGTGGTTCCCTCTAAAGCAGATAGGTATGGGAATATCGAAGATTTGCCATTGCCAAGCCTTTCATCTCTAAACTGGGAGATTCTTGACAAGGTAACGATGCAGAGTTTCAAATTCAAAATATCTCAGGATATTCAAAAGTCCATGACAACTGGAAGGATCTCAAGAAGAATACGTTTATCATGGTTTGTATCCCTCCATATCTTCATGGCTTGCTTCAAAACAACAAATTTACAAAGAATGAAGGTATCCTGGCTAAGTAGAAACTTTTCGGAAGAGGATTTGGACAACACTATAGGGACGCTTTGGAAATCTAGAGAGTGCGACCATAAGGGTGATATCTTGAGGTGCAGTGCATGCCCTCAATCCTTGGCTTTGGCTTACAATATCCCTCGCCAAACTCTTGCTTTGGGCTTTGATTACAAGAGATACAAACTAAGATTGGGTATTTGGGTTCCCTTGGATTCCAATACAAATTGCACACCATATAAACTTGCGGTGCACATTTTGCCACATGAAGAAGTAAAGAAGGTGAATGTTACTTCCAATTGGAGTCTGAAAGATGTGAGGGATACCTTGGAATTGCTAGACAATACATCCCCTAGATATAAGTTCAAAGTGAATGGCGTAACAATTGGTAAAAGAGCCAAGTGCTCTTTCTCTTGTACGAGTTGTTTGTCTCCCACAATTGTGAAATTTGAGCCTTGAGAATGAAAGCTTTGCAGGAATTTATCTTAATTGACTGTCCTTAAGATATTTCTTAGTGGGAACTCATAAGCTATCATGAAGCAAGTTGCCTTTCGAATGTATAGAAATAAATGTACATTACATTCGATTTATAAGTGAAAATTTTCATTACATCATGAGATACAAAAATGTCATATAAATGTACAAAGCCAAAATAATAAGGCTTGTATATGCTTATGTTTGCTCTTTTGATTCTTTATCTGCTGCCTTCTCCTTTGTTGGCTTTGTGACTTCTTTATCGATTTCTTCAAAGATGTTTTTTCTCACAGGGCCTTTCTTTGATTGTTGAAAGAATTTAACCTTTATAGGTACTCTATTTTCTTGGGGTTTAAGAGGGGATGGATCAAATTTCAGAGGAGAAAGCATTGGCATTCCTTTTTTTTAAGACTCTGCAGAGCAGTGGTCTTTGTGGCTGACTTACCATTACCATTGCCATTGCCATTGCCATTGCCCTTGCCCTTGCCCTTGCCCTTGCCCTTGCCCTTGCCCTTGCCCTTGCCCTTGCCCTTGCCCTTGCCCTTGCCCTTGCCCTTGCCCTTGCCCTTGCCATTGCCGTTGCCCTTACCATTGCCTTTACCCTTTCCCTTACCCTTTCCCTTGCTTGTGCCCTTGGCCATTGAAGTTTTGGGAGAAAGAGGGGAGTTAGGATCATATGGTGTGATTGCCTTGTCCAAAATCAGCTCAATGCATCTCTCCCTTATCCACCAAACATACGAATCATGATAGTCTCTACACTGTAAGAATAAATGTTATAAGTTAGTGAAAAGACATCATGATAAGGGTTACACAAAAATCAAATGAGATTAACTTACATTCACTCCTATTTGTAACAACTTTGAATCCACTGTTATGCAAATATTTGATATAACTCTCCATCCACAAGAATGCATATCACTTTGCAATGGAACTTCTTGTAGAAGAAACGTATAAGGCTTTTGAGGATCAGCAAAATCCTCGTATGGAGTATCCAAAAATATAGAAACAAGTCTACCAGCACTACAAAGGAAGCTTTGTAAGTTCAAAATATTTTTTGTAAATATAATCAGTAAGTAATTTTCTTTCAACATACATTCGTGCTTGGCCATGAACACTGCTGAGAGAGTTCATAAAGATAATTTCTCTAATAAGACAGTTAATATAGATAAGACTCCAATGCCCTCTGCAAATTCAAAATAGAGGTGAGCAGAAGGGTGAAAGCAAATGAATATAAATTTTCCTCTACAGAAAAGAAAAATACCTTTCTACATAAGGGAAAAAGATGTGGTAATTTGTCACACTATCAAAAGTACAAAAGAATGGTGCAATATTAGACCCAGATCTTGCAAATAGTTCCACTGAGAGAAGTGGATCAACAACATATATGACTCTACGGATATCGAGAGTGAGAGAGGAGACGAATGCCCTGTAGTCAATAGAAAAAGCTATTTGAATCGATCAAAATCAATACAAATTACATATAAAATATACTTGAACCTATAAGCCTTACCTTATGCAACAAAAAACAACGAAGTCAAATAGTTGGAAATCCCTTTTCTCCAACATGGGCTTGTCCTCGGGAGATATACTAAGGTAATCCTCCTCAGGTTCCGCAGAAACATTCACAACTATTTGCCCATACACTTTACCCATCCTCTCGTTGTTGACGGGAGCAAGTGATGCGGCTTTCCTCTTGTAAACTTCGTCTTCAGTTTCCAATACCTCCTGAATTTTTTCACTCAAGATAGACTCCTGCTGGGTGGCACCCCTTGTAGAGTAAAGGTGAGTTACATCCTCAACCTTTAGCTTTTTCCCTTTCCTGGACAATTTCGGGGGAATGTTAAGGATTTCAAGGGCTTTTTGATCACTGGAAGGCAAGGGCCTCAACACTTTATCAAACCTATATCTGATTCTGCTGATCATGCTAAAATCTTTATTCATAAGGGTAATTCTATGAGCATGCGCAACAACAATGTAAGCATCGTTCATGAAATCAATAACAAAATCTTCTGTAGCCTCTTGTAGAGCAAGAGTTGTTGAGAGTTGCCACTTCTTATTTAGACTAGAGACAGTTGCCACTCTAGACAATCTATCAGAGATCTCTTTAACAACTCTTATGGAAGCAGCCTTTGGAATCACGTGCACTGTAGCTCTCTGGGCTTTTCTAATCTCACTAAAACACCTCTGCATGTAGAAGAACCAGGACTTCCTCTTTTTCTTTTGTGGCTTGGGAGGCTCACTGGCTTCAGCAAAAGTAGGCTCAGGTGCAATTGGAGGGGATGAATCCTTCACAGGGCAAGTCTCACCCTTTGCTTCTTTGATTTCAGGAGGAGAAACATTCTCTACACTGAAAAGCTTTAACTCCATGGAAGATGCTAGGACAACACCTGGTGTAGGGGGGATCTTTGTGGCAAAATGCTTTGGGGCCTTTGATGGCCCAGCCTCAGCAATATTTGAAGAGGGTTCCTCCTCAAATTCATCAAATTGTAACTTCCTTCTACCCCCACTTTCCTTCCTATCCACATAAACTTTTCTTGTAGTTTGCTTTGTCCTTGCCATACAGAGGAGAAAATAGAAGAGCCAGAAAGATAAAAATGATATAGGAATTTTCTCAAAAATCTGACAAGAACATAGCAGGCACAATACGGCGCGAGAAAGAACAAACAAACAAGACAGATGGTCACGTTCGCGCCGTATCAGAGACGAGGATAGCGAGATAGAAAAGGCTGATATGACATGAGATGGATATTGGAAAGACCACCGAAGGACGCCCTTACTCCGTATCAGACCACCAAGGGAAGACCACCGAAATGAGGAAATCGGGAAAGAGGCAAAAGCACACTCGGTCTGAATTGAGGACGGGAACCGATATGATGTGAGAGGACAGCTATGCAGTTGACGCAACACTGGGATCGCGCTGTATCGGGCAAGCAAGGCGCAAGAACTCGAGAAATGTAAAGTGTACACGTAAGCAAAATAATCCCTTATATACCCTCGTCAACCATGCCATGTGTCAAACACGTGACTTGCATTGATTGTGCCACGTGTGTGCCTAACGTCCATATGCCACGTGTTGGGTCCACGTGTTTGCCACGTGTTTGTCAGCCACGTGTTGGCCAACGGCTAGTGCCACATGGCATTATTGCGCGCCCTACATAAGGGGGCGTCCCTCATCCGTACGACTTTTTCGGCTTTCTTTGTGGACTTCTCATTCTTCTCCCGATACGGCGCGAGAGCGAGTGTTCCTCTTTTGTGCTTTTGCATATTCGCGTCGTTTTGGGCTTACCTATTCTTTTCTTCCTTCGGCGTGGCTTCTAACCCAATACTGCGCGAGGGTGCATGATCACTGATTCTGGTTCTGCCTTATTGCATCGTTTCGGTTGCAGCCCTTTGCTTTGAGTTGTTCTGGTTTGCATTACCGATACGGCGCGAGTACAAACATCCGTGTCTAACATTTGAGTCTCATCACGCTGTATCAAGCAAAAGTTGAAAACATGTTTGAACCTACAGATTTTCTGGGCTCCAAGGTTTTGCCAGGAACTGGGAAAAGGAGAACGCTTTCAAAAGGCTCAAGGGCATCAACATGTGATGAGCCTGTGCATTCTGTTTCTTCCCCATGCTCTGCCACCAGTGTTAGAATACCAAGCACATCTCTAGGGAAGTGAAATTCGGCAATGAGAGGTCTTGGAGTATCAGAGCTTACTGATGTCACTCCATCAGAGAGGCTTCTTGACTTTATCCTTCAGAATGGCATGGATCTCTCTTTCTATGGAGTTGTTGAGAATGTCTTTAATCCTAATTAGGACCTTGACAGTGTTTTGAAATATTGTAAAAAATATTTTTTGGAGGACTTTTTGGAGTTTGAAAATCTAGTAGTCCTTCTATTGAAGTTGGTACAAAGGAATATGTCCATGTTCCCATTGGGTCAACAGGAAATGAAAAGTCAGTGTTTACTAAGAGGTGTGGTGCCCACTCTTTGGACAGGTTTTATGCAAGAGACATATTGTGCTCCACTCATTCCAAGAACTGCAAGATTATGTCAAAGTCTGCTACTTTTATTGTTTTCACCCTTGTCAAATATCCTCTGAAAGTTGATGAGCAACAGTTGGAAGGAGCAAAGTCTGCTAGCTTTTGTATGTTAGATGATCTGGCAAATGAAAAGGAAATAGAGGAGGTTGTAGATGCAGATTTTGAGGCTTCTATTGCTGAGAAGTTGGATGTTGCTCACTTCAAAGCTAAGGCCATCATTGAGGAGAGCCAAGGAGATGCAAACCTTGCAACTGATGAGAGTTCTCACCATACTGTTCCTTCTCTACCATCTATACCTTTCAAGGAGAAGGAGTACATTTTACTATCAGATATTCAAAAACTTTTCAATCTTAGGGAAGATTATTGTCTAGCCACTATTGCAGAGGCTTCTAATGCTGCAAATGGGATAGTTGACACAGAGAATGAATCAAAGGAAGAGATACTCAAACTTGATAAAGAAACTGTAGATGATAAGTTTATTGATGTTGGTGAGGCCCTCTCTCTTTTTTTTGAAAAGGCAAAAGAAGCTGAGAAAGAGTTGAGTATTACTGATGAGGAGTTTGATCGCATGCAAAGCCAACTTGGGATTTCCAATTTTGGAAGAGAGGAGTCTGAATACGTTAAAGAATTGATTAACACCAATGATACATCATCATCAATAAATTTATGGAATCCAATTAAATTGGAGTACGATGAAAACCAAGTGGTAAGATAATTTTGAATCTACTTTTACACATTGGTAGGTTTGAGTTTCATGCTCATTCAGTATGGGTTTTATTTATAGTTGGAGATTGCTGATTCAGATAACTTCTTGGGACGTGGCAAAGGATCGAGAGTTGGTGGTAGTACATTGAAAGACATTGCACTCAGCTACTACTTGGCTAGGATTGAACCTGATTCCTTTTTAGTACTTCATAGTAGTTTCTCAGAGGATGCAACATGGCCCATACTTTGTATTAAAGCTCTTACAAGGCTTCTAGGTTTCTCAGGATTACAATATAATGCCCACAAAGTAATATTTTTGAAAAAGACTGCAGCAATTAGGATTTTTGGCTACGGTCTAGGTTACTCTGCTTCTAGAGCAGGATACTTTTTGGCGTTCACATCCTACGCCTTGGCTACAAACCGAACTGATGTAAAATCTATAGCCGGCTACAACAGAAGAAAATTTCTACGTTATAGAGGAAAGATTCCTGAGGAGGAAGAGAATGTGAGAGTTTTGGAAAGCTAGCTTTGTATATATTCTTTCTTTTATATAAAAGTGCGACTGCTCATGTGTCATTGCCGTCTTTTATCTACATTCTTTGAAGTTGTCGTCGAAAAAACCAATTGAATAGCTCCTCCAAAGCATTACTTTTTGTAACTCCTCCCCCATGCCTTGTGCTTCGAAAATAACTTATGCGTGCTTGATAGTGGGATTTTTCGATGATTTTCAATTGGTACCTGGGCTGCACCAATCCACCAAATCTCCATCACGGATTGGATCTTATGCAATGGAGCTTGGCCCTCACCATTGCTATGGTCCAATGCCATGTTCATGAGGCAAATGCTAATTCTTTCCATCTTCTGTCCCTTTTGAATCTATGCTTCATCCAACTTCAAGGCAAACCTTAGAACACCATAACTTTCTTCTACTGTGATTTTATACATGTGAACCATTGCGATTTGCACCTTTTTTAGATCAACCCATATATTGTTAAACGCATTGTAATAAAAAGTTTCCTCTTTTTTTTTTCATAGGACATAGACCTTTCGATGTGAATGTAATCTCCAAAAACATGTGGAATCTTGTGATTCATGGCAATCCTTGCAGTCAAAACTGCAAGGGCTGGGGGCAATCCAAATATAGTTACCCTATTGCGTTTGAGATTTTTAAACCGTAATCTAGAGATAGCACGATAAAATTTTCGACTTATACCCACAGTATCACACATCTCTACAATTTCATTTGCTTTCACAGTGCCTTTTAAGTCCTTCACTAACTCCTTGAGAGTTGGACCTCTTAAATCCGCATTTTCGGGTGACTTAAGAATCCTCAAAATATCTTTCTTATTCATGGTTTCCTTCAAAAGTTTGATTCTTTTCTCATTCTCTCGGATATTGATGCCTAATATGTTAGAGACATATTTCTTTGTAAGATTTAGTCTCCTTTTCTTTGCTCTCTCACACAAGTTGGTTATATTTTTTAATGGTCTCTTCCTCTCTCTAAATCCTACTGGAGTTTCTCTCAAGCGTGTTAGCTTATCCTGCAATGACTTGTTAACATTTTTCAAAACATCAATCTGACTTGTCAACTCTAAAATATTTGTTTGTGTAGTTTCTAGTGCTTTTGTCATTTCGTGCATTTGAGCTATATATGTGTAAGATGCAGAGTATAACCTCATACAGTAGCCAAGCATCCCATTGTAACCTTCTCCAACATATCTTATATAGTCATGGACATTGAAAAAAGGAGGTGGTTTACCTGTAGAAGGATCCTTGGGATAAATATTTCCGTCCACCCACAAATCTATATGCTTCATTCCTTGTGTTCGCAACCTATTGCCTTCGATCTCATCTATCAATACTCGATGGTGTATACTTCTCCAAGATGTGTAAATCGGATCTAGCTGAACAGTTAGCTTGTATTTACGTGTGCTTGCGCCTATGTTATTTAAAGAGGTATTGCTAAACATTTTAGCAAATGAACCGAGCAAGAATCTCACAATGATAGGAAGCAAGTGCAACAAAAAGAATGGGAAAAGAGAATAGTGTGTAGAAAGAAAACGCGGGAGTAAAAAAATCCGAATTTCGTACAAAAATCTCGAAAATACAAAATCTCTCAAGTTCCAAGACAAAAACGGCCGAAAAGGTGATCCCTGACCTGGATTAAAAGATGAGGGCAATTAATGGCCGAACTCTTCAATGTACCAAATATTCTCTCATTAATCACATCTGAACAACCAAATTTAGAAGTTTTATTCTTCCTAAACCGCAACTAGTTAGCAACTCAATCACTTTCTTACAAGTGCCATTTTTGAAGGGTTTTTGGCCCTAACGATTTTCCGTGGGAGAAATGTTGTGCCAACCCTACCAAACATAACCACGATTATCTAGTGAGTTTTCTAACAAACAACTCATTGAGACTGTGTAATGAAGAATAAACCACCTTAGTCTAGAGTAGGCCAGGGTTAAGTATAAAAGGTGGAGATGTAACATGTGAGGGATCTTTTTGCCATTTCAAGCAATACATACTTTGAGGCTCCTTCCTCCCACCAACTAAGAGGGCGCATGCTTTTATCCACCAAGATATGGGGTGCATACCATGTGCCACCTTAACATGAGGTGAGTATTCATGTTGCAGCATTCATTGTTGAGTGTTGAAATGACTTGTTTTTTAGCTGATTTTTGCTGTTTTTGAGAGCTAAATGGTTGATTTTATGAGATCCTTGATTGGTTTAGAAGTGTTTTGAGAGTATTTTGGATGATATTGATTGTTTTTTGGAAGTTCATGATGTTTATTGGTGGTTTTGTGATGTTCTGATAGGTTCTGATTGGTTCTGTATACCTTCTGTTTTGGTCTGTTTTGTTCTGATTATCTTCTATAAGGAGGGATGGAGTATTGATTGATGAAGATTGAGATATTGAGAAAGCTTATTGAATGGTTTTTGAGAGTTTGGAATGGTTTGAGTATGAGTTATGTGGGTTTGATGACCTTTTGTAACCTTCTGTAGGTCTTCTGTAGAGCTTCTGTCTCTGTTCTGTTCTATTATGTAGCTGTTCTGGTACTGTTCTGTATGCTTCTGTATGTGTTTTAATGGATGAGAGTGTAGCTTGGGAAAGTTTTCTAGCCTTGGAAAGAGGTGAATACAAGTGCAAAAGAGCTGAAAGAAGTGAAAGAAGTAGCTGCTGAAGACTCAATTGAAGACTAGAGTGAAGTGACAGTAATGAGCTATGAAAGGACACTGTAGTGGCTCTGGTGACTCTTCATATCAGACATACCTCTTGGGAGGGGTATCCACGACCTAAGAAGGATTATTGAGAGTGATTTTGAGAGATTATAGTGAGGATATGATGTATTATTGATGGAGTGAGAGAGAGAGAGTCAGAGATAGCCAATTCTACTCAAATAGAGTGATTGTATATGAGAGATTGGGAGAGAAGACTATGAAGATATTGAAGATGAATACTATGTGATGTATTTCCATTCAAAGATGGTGTATTCCTTTGCTTTCTTTGTTCTATTGATGGATTTTGTGAAGATATTGAAGAATATGGTTGATTCTATCAAATCCGTGGGAGATCTACATGATGTTGTATGAAGATTTGTTGTGCCTGGTGTTCCTTTCTTCATTGTGATCATATGAAACATGATAAACAAGCTTGTTGATGTTACAAGATAGATTTTATTGCAAGAGAATTCCCTTTTCCTTGGTGTTCCTCTTGGGGCTCCATGTTTTTGGTGCGCAGCCGGGGAAACTTGCCATCAACAAGCACCAGAAGAGGTGGAAAATGAAGGAAATGGCATTGCCAAGAAGAGAAAAATTCAATGGATGTTTGTAAAGTTCCTTCTTTCACTGAAGAGTTGGAATTTCTCATAATCAAATCCACCTTCCACAAGAAGTTCATCCCACAATGGCAGAAACACATCACCATCATGATGCATGCTCTATGTGGTGGACAGTTTCCTCTTCCTGTTGAAGCAGCAGAAACTTGCATTTTGGTGGCAAACTGTTTGGGAACAAACTGAAGAGAAGAAACAGAGAGAATGACCATCCATGGAAGATTTGGCATTCATTGAGAAGTTTCCAGACAACATCAAGTGGGAGATTGTGAAGAAGCTTCAGGAGTATTGGTCTGTAGAGGTTCACAGAGACAAGAAGGAAAAGAGTTGGAATTTCTTCATGGATGCTCAACAGCAAGATACATGGGATGCTTGGTGTACTGATAATATTCTGTTTGTTCAATTAGCAACCCACTGGAAGTTGGTAGACAGAGTGTTTTTCACAACATACACTGTCGAAACCATCAGAAGCTGGCATTACTATGATGATGGCACCACCACAATGCTCAGACGTATGCATTTTGACACCTTCAGAACCGAATACCTTCCTCTGTGCAGTGGCATGAAAGTAGAATTCAAGGACGTTGAAAAGAAAGAAGTAGAAGAAATGTTGGCAAGAGAGTCCTCCAGAGACTGAAGCCTTCTGTTAACCCTCTGTGGAGCACTAACAACATAGTGTAGCCACACCCCTGATGAATGACGCAATAAAGAGGCAAGCGTTAGAACGAGTCCAAAGGTGCGTGAGAAGAGAGAAAGCAAAAATCAAGGCTGAGAACGAGCTCGCAGTAGAAGCCGCCTTTGACGCCCTTGCGGAACTCTTTACAGAAGCCCCAATGGCACATCAAGACCTTCCTCCTCCTTGCTGCTGGAGGTCCACTTCCAAGCCAGATCCGTCCTGGAAATATTGATGACAGGCCAGCGAATGCAGTTCCATTGCCAGTTTTTAAGGGAGAGTACAATGAAGACCCCGATCTTCATGTAGCAGAGTTTATGGTAGCATGTGTGGCTAACAATGCCAAAACCCCTGAGCATTGGTTAGCAATATTCCCCGCCACTTTCAAGGGCGCGGCGTTTCAGTGGTATGAGAGACAAGCAGCAGGAACTTTTGGCACATGGGACGACCTGAAGTTGGCCTTCCTCACTAAATTCAGGCGTGAAGGTTTTGAAGAGCGGATGCGAGAGGAATTTATGAACCTAAGACAGTCCTCTGGAGAAAGAGTAGAAGCTTATGTCTCACGAATGGAATCCATCCTGAAGAGATGGACTAACCATAATCTAGATGATGGCATTCAGAAGGGGGCATTTCTCAGAGGATTACAACCAGAAGTCCGTAAGTTTGTGGAGCTGCAAAGACCAGCCACCCTGCAAGCTGCAACAGAAGGTGCAAGGCTGTACGATGAAGTGGAAGCTAGATTAGCGATGAATACAGGAAGAGGAGTCCTACCTCCTCTGATGCCAGGAATGATGTACCCACCAAATGTAGTCCCAGGGACTGTCCCCTACCCTTACCAACAGATATCTCCAATATCACAGTACGGTGCACCAAATCCACAGTGGCCACAATACATGCCTCAAATGATGGTTCAACCACAACAACAATGGTCCCAACCAATTTCCTCCATGCCAAATCAACAGCAACAGTGGAATCCTACCAATTGGAGCCAACAGCCACAACAGTTCAAACAGGAGCTCTGAATCAGAACCAGAACAGAGTCCCCTCTGTACTAGCCCAACCAGTTTATGCAGTGATTACAGAGACTCCTCAAAACCCTCCTGCCAGTGCCTCAGGAGGAGAAAGCTTGAAGGATTACTTATCCAACTCAGTTGCAAACATCAAAAAGGAGTTGATGGATGTGATTACAGAGTAGCTACAGATGCTGAAAGTGAATACTGCCAGCATATCCAATGTTGCAGGAGTAGGAAGAGATGTGATGCGGTCAAATACTTGGTGTGGTAAGTGTCATCAAGCAGGCCATTTAGCCACTGAATGTACACGAAAACCAACCATTCTTGGAGCCTTCTGTTCCTACTGTTTGCGGAAGAACCATACAGAGGACATTTGCTCTCTGAAAGAGATGCATGATAGGAGAAGGAAGGAAGAAGAGGCAAGATTTAACTTGCTGGAATCCAAAATGACAACACAGGATATTGGACCCAAGCCTAGAGAGTTTGGTCCTAATTTCAGACCCAGAAGATTTCCCTCTCAAAGTTACAGAGGAAGACAGTCTGGCGGTGGTCAGAGATCAGAAGTGGAGTGTTATAGATGTGGAGAAAAGGGACACATTTCACCAAATTGTCCAAATCCTAGAAGGTCAGTGGATTACAAGCCCTTATGCAGTCGATGCAAATGAGAAGGCCACATTGCAAAGGACTGTCCAAGCCCAGCCCCAGTGAAAAACAGTGCTACTGATAGTCCGGCCAAGGCCCAAGAGTCTACCTCCAATTTAGTGGAATTGGAAGTTGCTGCCATCACACGTGCAAATAAGAAGGAACCATCTATCCAGAAAGAAAATAACCCTCCTATCAGAACAGTGAAGTTCAATCTTCCACCAGAAGAACAGAACAGAACAGAGCCTGACAATGCCGTACAGAGCCCTACAGTGCCACAGAGAGTTACAGAGACAGTTACAGAGACAGGACTAGAGGTCCAGGAGATAGAAGAAGAGGAAGTGCCACAAGTGACAAAAGAAGTTCCCATGATGCCTCTGTTGGAAGAAAGAGGGAAAATGAAAATGGGTGTTGTCCCATTCCCTAACCGGTTAGAGAAGCCAGTGGATCCTATTAAGGAATACGATCTGGTTAGAGATCTAGATACCTTTAAACCAAACCTCACATTCTGACAATTATTGATGTTGTCTCCCAGTTGCCAAAAAAGGTTCAAAAGTATACTGACAAGAAGATGTGGTTTAAGGATTGCTTCCTCAATAGCAACAAAGTCCAACAAGGCTCCAAAGCCTGTAAAAGAAGTGGATGTGGCTAACGCTTTCCTAGATCCGGGTACTCCAGAGACTGGCGTGTGGATAGAAGGCTGCTTCATTGCAAATGCACTGATTGATGGTGGTTCATCAGTAAACATTATGACGGATGTGACAATGAAGGATCTAGGCCTACAAGGTGTGCAACCCACCCAATGCCTCATCAGACTGGCGGATCAGAGTAGAATCAAGCCTTTGGGCATTCTCCCATATGTGAAGACTACAGTGGCTGGAAAAGATTATTGGCTAACCTATCTGGTGGTGAAGCCAAACTCTTATGGTACATCCTATCCTTTGTTACTGGGCAGACCATGGCTTTTTGAAGCCCGAGCAAGGATGGATTGGTTCAAAGGAACCTTGACCTTGGGTAGAGGACCCAACAGAGTGGTGCTGAAACTGTATGGTTCTCAAAAAGGACATGGATCCACCTCCTTGGAATTATCTTCTGACTCCCCTAATGAGGCTACAGATGGAACATCAGCAGACGAAGATGCTGTCAAACAGATCCTTCCTAAGAAAATAGTTGCACGTTCCTTAACAGTGGATACTGTAAGCCGACTTCCAAAATATGTAAAGCCATTATCAATGGGTGAATACTTCCTGCCTGAACCGGGAATGACTTCTGAAATCACTTCTGACAGTGAGATAGAAGCATGGATGTATTGCTCTCCCTGTTACATGGCCATAGCAGAAGCCGAGACAGAGGCAGGAGAGGAAACAAAGAATCTGTTCTTCTGTTACAGAGCTCCTATAGAGACAGAGACAGAGACAGAAGCAGAAGCAGAAGCAGAGACAGAAGCAGAGACAGAGACAGAGACAGAAGAGGATGGATATGATATGGACGAAGAAGGTTATGAAAGTGAGCCAGAAGAATCTATTCCACGTGAAGAGAATATATTTGGAGAAGAAGTTCCAGAAGCATCAGAAGCAGACGAGCTCATGCTATGGGACAGAATGGCAATGGTACCATTTGGTCTGGTAAATGGATCTTCTCATATGCAAAACCTTTATAAGAAATGGATTAAGAAGAATAAGCCGTCTTTCAGCAGTGGCTCATGCCATCCTAACCCATCTTTGCCAAGAAAAGATGATGATGATACACCGTGCCAACAAGCACGAATCCCACAAACCCAACAGGCACCAGAGGGTTCTTGTTATGTGACGTTCCTGGATGTGTCATCTTCAGAAGAGGAGTCTTCAAGCCAAGAGGTAATTAATTTTGAAACCAAACCCGAAACGGCTCTAATCCCATTTCAACATTTTAAGGAGCAACCTAAGTCTCCACCAAAAGAAGAAGTTGGTTCTAGTGGGACATCAGAAGAGGACACCACTCCCTTGAAGGAGTCGGATCTGTATCCAGAAGCAATCCGTGGGACCTTCATCCGTGAAGTAGAAGGTGAAAGGTAGTTAACTTTTGTGGATGCAGAAGGCACTGAACACCACTTGAAGGTGGGTAGCAGTCTCCCAGAAGAGGAGTTGTCAACCTTGTACAACTTGTTGAAAGAAAATTTGGACGTGTTTGCGTGGTCTTACAAAGACCTAAAGGGGATTGATCCCACAATATGTCAACATCATATTGACTTGGAACCTGATGCCAAGCCCGTACAGCAACGATAGAGGCGAATGAACCCGAATTATTCCACAATGGTGAAAGCGGAGCTGCTGAAGCTTCTGGAAGCCGATTTCATCTATCCAGTGGCAAATAGTGAATGGGTTTTACCCATCGTGGTTGTACCCAAGAAGAATGGCAAATTGCGAATATGTGTGGATTTTCGAAAGCTTAATTCCAAGACAAAGAAGGATCACTTTCCTATCCCTTTCACCGACCAACTGTTGGACACAGTGGCAGGACATGAGCTTTATTCCCTTCTGGATGGATTCAGCGGATACAACCAAGTGCAGATAGTAGAAGAAGACCAATCCAAAACAACCTTCACCACAGAATGGGGGACCTACGCTTACCGAGTGATGCCATTTGGGCTCTACAATGCCCCTGCTACTTTCCAGTGAGTCATGATGGCCACATTTCAAAATCATCTGCACGACTTTATTGAGGTATATTTGGATGACTTTTGTGTCTATAGTTTGATTCGTGAACACTGGGGACATTCGGAACAATGCTTTGATCGATGCCGGGAGTATGGGATTTCCCTTAACCCCGACAAATGCATCTTTGGGGTCTCTTCTGGAGTCCTGTTGGGCCACATTGTCTCTGCACAAGGGATATCAACAGACCCTGCAAAGATAAAAAAGATCGCAGCTCTGACCGCACCCACCAACCTCAAACAGTTGAGGGGATTCTTAGGCCATGTGGGTTACTACAGAAGGTTCATAGCCCATTTTGCAACAAAGGCAACCTCCTTGCAAAAACTTCTGAGGAAAGAGGCAGAGTTTACTTGGACGGAAGCATGTGACAAAGCCTTCAACACTCTAAAACAGTGTCTGATTGAGGCACCCATTCTGCAACCTCGTGATTGGACGAAAGAGTTCCATGTACACACTGATGCATCAATTGAAGGTTTAGGTGCTGTCCTTTTCCAGAAGGGCTCCTCGAAGCTGGATCAACCGATCTATTATGCAAGCCGAAAAGTCACTGATAGGGAACGGAACTATACAGTGACAGAGCTTGAGTGCTTGGCAATGGTGTTTGCCCTAGAGAAGTTTCGCCACTACCTCCTATCCACCCACTTTAAATTTTATGTGGATCATGAGGCCCTGTCCTTCTTGATGAACAAAGCAGATGTGAAAGGACGAATGATGAGATGGCTCCTTCTATTTCAGGAGTTCGACTTTGAGGTGATTACTAAGCCTGGTCGTTCCCATGTTCTGGCTGATCATCTGTCGCGTATCCCACAAACTGCAGATGAGGAGCAGGATGATCCAGACCTCCCTGATGCTTCCCTATTCTTGGTAGAAACTGTTACTCCCTGGTATGCTGACATTGCCAATTTGCTGGCAACCCAACAGTATCCTCCTGGTATTTCTAGTCGGGAGGAAGAAGCTTATGCTGGAATCAGCCCCCTACACCTTGTTAGGCGGTGCACTGTACAAGAAAGGCAAAGATGAAGTGCTCCGAAGATGTGTTGCAGGAAATGAGATTGGGATTGTTCTGAAGGCTTGCCATGACGAGCCATGTGGAGGCCACTTTGCAGGAGAAGCTACAGCCAGGAAGGCTCTGCTAGCAGGTTATTGGTGGCCTACCATCCACAAGGATGCCTATGATTACTGTAAAAGATGTGATGCTTGTCAGAGAATGGGGAAACCCACGAAGACAAGTGCCATGCCACTGCAACCTATCCTTCCTTTGAAGCCTTTTGAGAAGTGGGGCATCAACTTCGTAGGTCCGATCGATCCTCCTACCAGAAGGAAACAGAACCAATACATCCTTGTATGTACGGATTATGTTACAAAGTGGTGTGAAGCTAAAGCTCTAAAGCGGGACGATGGTAACAGCGTGGCCCTGTTCATGTACGAGAATATTATCACCCGTTTTGGCAGCCCCTTAGAGCTGGTAAGTGATAGAGGCACTCATTTCCTTAACAAAGTCATGGAAGAGTTGACAGAGTTGTATAAGATCCGCCATTGCAAGTCCACTCCTTATTACCCCAGAGCCAACGGCCAAGTCGAAGTCACCAATCGCATCCTCTGCTCTATTCTGACAAGAACGATTGCCGCACATCGTCGTGATTGGGATGATCGACTTACAGAGGCCCTCTGGGCGTACAAAACCTCCCATAAAGCAGCAACAGGACAGACACCTTTCCAACTAGTGTATGGTACAGAAGCTGTTTTTCCTGTTGAACTGGAATTACCCTCTTTAAGAGTGGCTATCAAAGAGCGTTTGGGGGATGATGATTCACTGCAACGCCGTCTCCTGCACCTGGAGTGTTTGGACGAAATTCGTAGGATGGCTCTCCAATGCATGGAAGCCACGCAAGCTCGACGTAAGGCTTACCATGATAGCTTCATCAAGCACAAGGAGTTCCAAGAAGGTGATTTGGTCCTAGCCTATGATTCATGCTTTGGCAAGTTTCCTGGCAAGCTCCAACAGCGGTGGATGGGCCCCTATAAGGTACTTGCCGTCAACCCTAATGGCTCTGTCCAAGTGCAGACCGTCGATGCCTCTGATGATCCCTTTCTGATCAATAGATATCGCTTGAAGAAGTACTTCCCTCCTTGGGGATCTTGACAATTACGGTCACTTGATCTTTTCCCTCGTTGGCACGGCACTGTACTTCTTATGATGCTATTTCTGATAGCCGTTCTTCAGCCATTCCTGATGAGGTGGACGCAACCCTCTGTTCCCTCAACTCCACCTTCCAGCCTTGATCTCTTATCCTCTATTTTCCACCAGCGACAGTGCCGAGGTTGGTTATGACAAATGGGCTTTTTACCATTCCCTTGTTTAATTCGAAGAAAAAAAATGAAAAAGAAAAAAAAAAGAGAAAAAACACAATATACATATCGGTCATGGGAGAAAAGGACTTAGGTCCCTATCATGCCGACCTATTCTTTGAGAAAAGGTGGAAACATCCTCGGGAATAGGGGAAAAAAAACAAAAAAATAAAAAAAAGAAGAAAAAAAAGGGAAAAAAAATAAGAAAAACAAATCTGTTATGAGAGAAAAGGAAGAAATTCCCTGTCATAGCAGGCCTCGTTCCAAGAAAAGGTGGCAAACACCCTTGGGTGAGAAGCTGGCTGTGGAAAAGGTGGCAACACCGAGCAGTCCAGAAAGCGGATTCATTAATTGATATTCCCTAGGATCCAATTCCGAAGCTACCTCCCTTGGTACGCTGTGTCCTGGGTCTTTCTGCAGAGTGTCTAACTGTCCTCTAGCAGACGACATGTCCTATCCAACACAACATTCGATTTGATGGCTACCTCCCTGGGTACGCCTCTTTAACTGACGACGTGATCTTTATCGACAAACAATCGAGTGACGTGAGCTTTCATTCTAACCGGATAGGGAAGTGAGTATGGTTGCCCCTTGTAACTATCAACAGAGCGTGAGACAGAGGGTAGGCCGAGTGACCAGTCTTTTCCCTTCAAATCAAATGAGAGGTGCGAAGTGTGAATGCAGTGTTGCACCCACGGGATGGGCCTCTCAATGCACAAAGCACAATTTGTTTCTCTGCACTGCACCATAAGGCTCCCTGGCCTTCCTTCTCGCATCGTATGCCGACACAGGGCGGGATGCACAGTTGCACCATCAAATGCGCACAAGGCATACAACCTTTGCACAGGTGACCGTGAGGATTACATCAACGGGTTTTAGGATATGGTTGCCCTCCTATATCTATCAACCGAGAGTGAGACAGAGGGTGGGCTGAGTGTGACTGGAGTTTCTTCAATCAATTACCGAGAGGTGAGATTGAGGGACGTTACGATACTTGGAGTCAGGTATGTTCCCGTTTCCCTATGCACCCACGGGATGGGTCTTTGCCGTCATCACAAGACACATCACCCTGTTCTGTACACTGCACTGTAAGGCTCCCTTGCTTTCCTTCTTGCACTTATGCCAGACGGGTTGGATGCACTAATGCACCATCAACTGTGCACCCTAGCATACTCCTTCTGCAGCATTCCCCCCTTGTCGATTCCTCAATCGGGTACGAGATATGGGTTTCAATCCTTATTCCTCGAGTGATATTAGTCATGGGGCGAGTGACTGTTCTTTCATTCCATTTGAGTGACTGTGAGTTGAGTGTAGTATCCCTCATCATCGACGAATTTCATGTGATTCCTTCCATCAGCTACCTCATTGGGTGCTGCTGCGTGGTCCCTTCCATGACGGACGTGTGCCGAGAAGATGCCTTGGTACCTCCAGAAGCCGACAACAACATTGGAAGTGCCATCGACAATTGACCTTGATTCTCAAACACAATGGGCCAAGTTTTTCTAATCCTACAACTTCTGTTTCTCCGTGATGTTCATGTTTTAAGTGTGGGAAAGTTAGTGGATGGTCTGTGGCATGGTCCTAGGTCCCTGTTGCTCAGTTAACCCTATCTGTTGAGGTCTTAAGTGTGGGGACGCGTCCCTGCGCGTCTACATTGCATACCCTTCTGCATATGCCTTACCCTGCTCATGCATGTATGCCATGACTTGCTTTTCCCCTAATGAGATCCCTTCCCACCCACCCGTTTATGTTCCACCCACCCTTGGGGCTGTTCCCTTGAAGTTTTCCTTCATTCCTTGATTTTAAGGTCCTGCCATGTGAATGCACCCTACGTTCACCAACGTCCAAATCCAACCTTATAGCCCTGTTCCTCTCTTTGAACTGACCATTTTTCCTTTTTACCTATCCCTGTTCCGGTGTACGGCTTTCGCATTATTAAGCATTTTGCGCAAATTAGCCAGTTTTCCATGTGAACGTGCTTTTCTTGCTTCGAAACCGTGATCTAATGTCATAGCCCTGCCAACCACTTTTCCCCTGACATTTTTCCTTTTTACGCCGTGTCATTCCGATACACGGTTTGCCCAATATTAATTTTCCAGTTTTTTACGACTTTTTCGTGCATCTTTTTGACATTTTTCCATGTGAACCTACCCTGTTTGCATCGGAATTCCAATTTGATTTGACAGCCGTGTCCCCCGTGTCTTCCCCCACCTTTTTCCTTTTTCCTCCCCCCTCTTTCGACTTCCAGATTTTTACTTATTAATTTTTCAGTGAGTTTTCGAGTGTATTTTTGGAGTTTTTCACATGTGAACCCCTCCTACTTCCACTAGAACTGTAGTTTAACGTGATAACCCTGTGCCAGTCCTTCCTGCGGACATTTTTCCTTCTTACTGCATGTCATTGCGGTGAACGGTTTGTCCGATATTAATTTCCGATCCCATTTTCGAATTTGTTTTTTGGGTTTTGACGTGATAGGATTGTCGGGCACGTCTTTCTGCACAGTTTTCATTTTTTCTGCACCTCATTCCGATGCACGGATCTTCCGATATTAATTTTTACTTGTGTTTTTTGGTTCGTTTTTGTGTTTTTTGCACGTGACCGCCCTTTACCCCCCCTCCCCCCCCCCCCCCCCCCCCCCGGAACCTCCGTCATATATTTTCCTTGTCTTTTGCCTGTCATCCTGCCCACTTTTTGTTTTTACACTATTTCATTTTGACGTCCGGATTGGGAGATATTAATTTTTCTTTCTTTTTATGTGTTTTCACGCGACTCGTCCCGCGCGTGAACGCGCCTGTTTTCGATTTTACGTGTCTTAATGCGCCCCGATCGCGTCCCCGTGTTCCGTCCCGACATTTCGGCGCTCTTTCAATCCCGTCACGGTAAATTTTTTTACCCCGCCCCACGCACGGGCGAGGGACGGGGGTACGCCTCTCTTGCATGGGCCCTCTGCCCGCCCATTTTCTCCTTTTGGGCACCCCCCGTGGGCCCCTGCCCATTCCCCTACCCTTCCCCTATGCCCACCCACACCCCTGGGCCCCTGTCCATACCCCACACCCTTTCCCCCACCCCCCTTGGGCACCCCCCCCCCATGGGTGCCCTTACCCCCCCACACCTTTCCCTATTTCCCCCCCCTACCCCGACCCTCCCCACCCTAACTACCTCCCTTCCTCTCTCTCTCTTCCCTCCCTACGTGCTCGCTTCTCTCCTCCATATCTTCCCTCCCTCCATCTCCTTCACCCTCCTCTGCTCCTCTCCTCTCCTTCCCCTCCCTCTTCCCCTCGTCGCCCTCCTTGTGGCTCCTCCTTGCTGTGGGCCGCCTCCCGCCAGCCCCGCCTTGTAGCTGCTGCTCCTGCTCGCCGTGCCGTGGCCTCGCGTCGCCCTATGACGCTTGTGCCGTCACCCTCGCTGACGTGCCCCCTCGTGCCGCACGCCGCCCTGCACACCCCCTTCTTCTGCGGCGCCATTGCCCCCTCCCTCCCACGACGTCGTCGCTGTTGGCCGCCGACGCCCTGCTCCACTGCTGACATGGCCTCCCGCCCCTCTGCCCGCGTCCTGCGCCACGCCTGCCACCTCAACGCTTGCGCGCCCGCCTCCCTCCTCGCCGGACGCCCGTGGCCTCGACGTCCTACCTCCAACTCCTTGTCCCCCGCCGTACTGCCCGATGACGGAACTCTGCCCCCTTCCTCATCCGTCGCCCTCTGTCCTCCCCGCAGTGCCTCCAGCTGTGGCCCTGCACCCCGCCGCCCGACATTGCTGTGTACCCCGCCAGCCCCGCCGTTGACCTTCCTTCGTCCACGTGCCCACCTGCAACCAAACCCACATACACCCTACCTCCCCTAAGCCCCCTTTCCCACCCTAAACACACACCCTACCTCCTCTAAGCCCCCCTTCCCCCCAAACACACACACCAACCCTCCCACCCCCATTACCCCACCCAAGCCCCCCATCACACACATAACCACACCCCCCTTCCCCCCTTGCAACCAAACCCAACTACCCCATCTAAGCCCTTTCCCCCCACCATTCCACACATACACTCTACCTCTTGCAAGCCCTTGTTCCTCCCCACCATTACACCTCCACCTAACCCCCACCTGCGCCCACAAACACACACAACCCCCCTACCCCGCTGTAAGCCCCCTGTTCCCCCGGAGCAGCTCACCACACCCAAACCTCCATAAACCCTCGTCCCACCTGCAGACACCCTCGAGCCGTCGACACACGCGCAGGTGTGTACGCACGAGTGCGTGATCACGATTGCTTGTGCGTGTTCGTGTGCGGGATCGTGTGCGGAAGATCATTAGCCGGTTGCTAACACGCAGCTGCCACGCAGCCTATTTCTGGGTATTTTCCCAGATTTTTAATTCAAACACCCGAAACCTTTCAACAACACAAAAAACAAAAAAAAACAAAACAAAACCATTGACAATTTAAAAAACATTAAAAAACTCTTAAAATTTTGAAAAAAATACAAAAAAATCTAGAAAAATTCCTACTATTTCTGCAACCAATTGTCTATTTTTTCTAAACTGTCAATTTCAAGAAAAAAAATTCAACCCATTTTTAAAAAAAATTCAACATTCTTTTAAAAATACTCAAAACCATGAAAAATTCTTTAAAAATGCTAAAATTTTCCAAATTAATTTTCAAAAATTTTCTAAAACTTCCATTACCATTTTTACTTATTTTTGACATATTTTCTAAGCTGAACAACTACTTCATGCAACACCTAAATTCATTTAAAAAAAATCAAAAATAAAAATAACATAAAAAATCATTTTTCATCCACATACCCACTAACCATCTAGGAAAAAAAAAATCCAGATATTTTTGGATTGCGGAGAGCGCATTCTTTGCATTTACATACACCCACTACCAAGTATTTTCCTTTTATTTTTTATTTTTTTTCCAGCTACCCCAAACATCACGATTAATTTCTTTCAAAAAGAAATGAATCCTAAGCACCACCATGGCACGCGCATTTGCGCTAAACACACCATTTTTTAAATTAAAATAAACCCGACGTTCACTTAGCACGTGCTAAGTGCGCTAAAGAGGCACTTTAATATTTTTAATTAAAATGAACCAGCCGTCACAAGAGCACGCGCTGGCAAAAAAGCACTCCACATCACCTTAATTTGTAATCAATGAACTTGCATTTAGAGACCCAGTCTGGGTATCGCAGTCCGGAATTCGAATTAACGCACCACTTTAACCTAATAATTGGTAATTAAATTTCTAATAACGAACCGCCGTTTTCTTGCTAAGGTTTATCACTTAATAAAAATTCACCCATTTCTTAATAATTTCTTAAAATCAGCCCTTCATTAAATTAATTCCCCCTCACTGCACTTAATTCCCTTTTTAACGAACCATTTCGTGGGATGGGTATGCGCAGTCCTTAGAGTTATTTCCATGGTCAACCACTGGTTTATCCACGATGTAGTCTTGATATGTGTTGGATGTGGTATTGTTTTGGTTTAGTGTCTTTGTTACGGTTCAGGGTACGGTGTGTCGTTTTTTCTTTTATTGCCTGATACGGGGCTCTGGGTGTTTGTCTGATGCATAGCATGAAGCTTTCGGTCGCATATGTCTCAAGGTCATGTCGAATTTTTTCTAGGCTGTGGTTTGCTTGGGGTTAGTTGGTCGAGTCACGTTTTATTGTTTTGGTTGTTCTCTTATCCTTGGATTTTTGTCTGTTGCTTTGCAGGCATTCTGCTTGATTGTCTGTATTTGTGGTGTGTGTGTAACCATCTGAATGGCGTCTTCTCATGCTCCTCCCCCTATCCAGTACGTCCCATTAGTTAGTAGGGATTACTCTTCCCTACTTACTTTTGAGCCTCTCACTGCTTTTGTGGCTACCTCCTTTCCATTGCTTCCAGAGGATCCGTCGTTATGTGATGAGTTTTTGGCCTCCTACAGCAAAAAGACAGGACTAGTCCAGGGAATTTCTATGACTTTGACACCTCGAGGCTTAGGGAAGGCTTTGTCTCTTCCCTCCAAAGGTGAACCTTTTGTTACCACTCGTCAGCTTTTCTCTAGTGAAGAGATTCTAAAGCTATTGCAAAAGCAGACAAGGGAAATGTTGGATGTTAAGAAGGTGATCAACTCTTCAGGAGTTTCTTTTTCTATGATCACTGATCCCATATGGAAGATGATTTGTCAGTTTCTCCAGGACAGGTTTATGCCTGCCAAAACGCCATCCCAGTACTTGTCCAAAGAGCTTTTCACAGCTTCCAGGATGGTGTTGAAAGGAGTTGCTATTGATTGGAGCACTTATCTCCTCACTAAAATGGATCAACATTTCGTCAAAGTCACCAGGGGTAATGTTACCAATGTCACATATGGATCATATTTGTCTGCCTTCTTGACCTATTCAGGTTTACAGAAGACTGTGCCTCCACCTCCTCCATCAGATCCGGTACCTCCTCCTCCACCTTCAGATGAGTCAGAACCTATTGACATAGAGGATGATGATTCTCCGCCTCCCCTGGTCATCCAGCGCAAACGCTTGAAGCGGGTAGCGGATAAAGCTCCTTCCGTACTTCCTTCAGTGCCCATCCCTGCTACCTCTGGCAGTGATCTCCCTGGGTATCTCACTTGTAATAACCTATTCAGAGCACATCGCGAAGGATCATTGGACATGTCAGTTCCCTCCCTGAACAGTCTAGTCTCAGGAGATGCAATTCCTTTCCTCTATAAAGATATTTAGAGCTCCATTGAATTGTGGACAGCCTGTGTTCAACAGTTGTACGCGTCTTTTTATGAAGAACTCATGCAGTTTAAGGACCAGTTGCATAAGGCAACATCCGAGTTAGCTTCTGCTAAGGATACCCTAGCAGATTTGTTTAAGCAAATGGAACAACAAACCCAACTGGTTGCCACCCAAAGCGATGAGATCTCTTCTTTGAAGATCCAGTTACTAGAGGCTCAATCCCAGGTTACTTGCCTTTCAGAGGAGAAGGAGAGGATGTCCAGAGAAGCGCAGGAGTTCCAAGCTATCTTACATGACAAACTTTCAGCTTTACAGATTGCTAATGACACAGTGGCATCCCAAGCCTCCCAAATTAAGCAGTTGCAAGATCAACTGGCAAAATCCCGCTCTGTTCCTCCAAGCCCTAATGTTCCCTTGATTCCTTCTCTTTCACAGCAGGACTTTGCTGCTCTTCAGAGACAGGCTACTTTGTGTCCTCTATTCCAAGATAAAGTGGAAAGATTGCAATCCAAAATGGACTTGTTATGGTCTACCTTTGAGCAGTTTCAGGAATATGTTCTACCAGACCATTCTTTCTTTGTCCACTACCACTTACAGAAGTTGGTCTTCTACATGAAGCTTTCCACGATGGATTTACCTCTTCCAGAGGATGGATGGAGTGGGGCTTGGTCTACTGAGTTGCTGACAGAGGTAGTAAGAATGGTGTTTGAAGATTCTGTCACGCCAGATACCATGTTGATGTCATACATGTATCTCCGAGGAGACTTGTTAATTCCCGATGAGGTGGATATGGCATGTGTGGGAGCTTTCACTCAACCGCCAAGACCCACGGACCGCTTATTGATTCAAGCGTTCCAAGCCGAGAACTAATGGCTACCTCTCACATAGCCGACACGCCATCCATATCTACAGGTGTAGTGAGCTTACCTTGATGCCGTTCGAGTTACCTCCTCTCCCGCGCACTCCGGTAGCTCCACGATCCAAGTGCAAGCTTCAAGCAAGCTCCATCCTCAAGCTCCACGCTCCAAGCTCCATTGCCGCGAGCAAGACAAGAGAAGAGAAGAGAAGAGAAGAAGAGAGGAGACGATGGAGAGCTTCTCCTCCTCGGTCCCTCACCCTCACACACTCACTCCCTCACACTCTCACACTCCCTCTCTCAAGCACAAGCTCAAGCAAGCAAGAACAAGAAGAAGAAGAAGAAGAAGAGGAGAGCTACTTTTGGCCACACACAAGAATGAGCTTCTCATTCACTTTTCAACTTTATATACAAAACCCTAAATCCCTTTTGGGCGGTCATCCCCTTTTTCCCTTTTTACATGGCCGGCCATAGCCTAGGCCCTTTTTCCCATTGTCCTTCTATCTTCCTAGCTTCCTTTCCACCGCCCGTCTACATTTACAAATTGCACGGGTGAGAGCCCGGCGCTCTTTTACAAGATTTCAAGGTACGCCTTTTTATTTTAAAATGCGCCTTTCCCCCCTTGCCTTTGCCTTGGATTTTTAAGGTTTCCCTTGAGCTTTTGGCCTTTTCTCCTTTTCTTTCTTCAGTCGGGCTACCTTTTTTCCACCTTTGCCCTGCGTCTTTTCCACTTCTTTCTGCTTTCTTCGTGTTGGGGTTAACATTACCCCCTCCTAGACGAGTGCCAGTCCCATGGCACTCACCGTTGTAGGTAGCAGGCTGTAGCATGCACTGAAGACGTGGGTGACAAGGACGCCTGTGGTTTTCATGGAGGCGTGTTAGTGGTGGTGTGGCAGAAGGTCCTGGGGGCCTGTTGGTGGTCAAGGTGGCTAGTGGAAGGTTGTTGGAGTTGGTGGTAGGGCTATGCTGTGTTGGGGATTGCATTGCTGACCAGCACAAGTGTTGGTTTGTTGGGGATTCTGCTCATGATGATTCTTTGCGGGCTTGTTGGATGGTGAGGGACACGTATCAAAGTTGAGTGTTGATGAAGAGTAAACAACACCGTATACTTGCAATTGGAAAACCTCACCTGTGATCTCTCCTTAAGGGGTAGTGCTAGTCTTCTCATCGTGCACAAGACATATTTTGATTAGTTTGGGAGACAGGTCGAACGCTAAGCAAGCCTAGAGTATTGTCCTGCACTTGAGGACCCAAACTGTGGATATACTTGGGTGCAAATATTATGTGAGTGCTCGTGCATACTTAGATATTACATAGCTAGAAGACCGTGGGCTAGTTTCTCATATCAATTCGTGGATGAAGCAAAGTTGTCCATGGGGAGAAGGAGTACGGGTGAAGGCATATGAGACATCCTTTGCATTGTGACTGCACGATGTAGCATAATGGAATACAAGGACACCGCACTTTCAGTAGCTGGAAACTATTGGACTTTCTTGATGAGTACGGTGTACTTTCATGGCCGATCGTGCAGTGCTTATCACCACTGATTGCAATGGTACTAAGGCAGAGTGCAAAAGAAAATTGTGCAAGTGGGTCAGGGTGACAGGTCTAACCCTAGGCGAGACAAACTCCCCAGGTATGTCCTGCCCTTGATGTGCCCTGAACAATTGTGGGTGATTGTAGGGGGCTAGGGGACTAGGGACGAAGCCGGTTGACCAAGGTCACCAAACGTACCTAATTTGAGGACCCCTAGGTGTTGTGCTGTGATCGTGGGTGCTTCTTATTTTTTCATTCATTTCTTTTCCTTTTCTTTTCCTTTCTTTTTGTTTCTTTTTCTTTTTCTTTTTTTCTTTTTTTTCTTTTTTTTTTGCCTGAGTACAACCATTACAATATGTTGAGGCTATCAGCCTTTCAATGGGTTGGAAAATGTCAAGCTTCAAAGGCTTCGAAAATGAATAGTACCATGATGATGGTGCCCTAGCCTCGTTGTTAGAGAAGCAGTTGGCGAAAGGGGGAGATACACTTGAGATATTGCAACCCTCCTTGTGGCACATGCGATGTGGGTACAATTGAGGTGACGACTGCCGTGAGCCAACTATAGAGCTTGACCCAGAAAGGGGGCGTGGCCTAGGAATGTTTTGTGGGCCATGCAATGTGGGCGGTTGGCAAGGGTGCTGTCGGCAGCGTGGCTTTGCTGCGGCTCGTTGTGGGGTTGTGGGTGTTGCGGTGATTGGGTATTGAACATTTTCGCACAAGGACCTGTATTATCATGCATCCACTTGTCGCTTCATGAGAGCATATGCATTGTGTATGCCGTAACTATAATAAACCAGTGCAATGCAATGAGACATCACTTATTTGAATTCTATGGTGTTGACTAGACATTTATCACCTACGCTTGATTAGCTTTTTCTTTTGCTAAAGGCGTAGCATATATTAAATGCAGATATGATAAGTTCATACAAGTCAGGAACATGTCAACACTTAACAAGTCGGGAACACTTAACCATTTAAAAACCAAAAGTCGTGGCCAGTTTATCATTTGATAAGCCCCTTATGCATTATGGGCTACTTGATTTGTATGAGGCGGGGTGAGTCTGGGTGGCCGGGTGATTGGGGCTCTGCTGGTATGGGACTCCCGTGGGGGTGAGCAGGGAACATGTCGGCCGGGACATGAATGGTGTAATCTCGGCCCGCTACAGTCTCCAGAATATCTTTAAATAGTTCATTAAATTCTTCTCTTTCCCGGGCTTCCCTTTCTGCCTTTGAGCGTCTGGGGCCCGAGCGGGAGCTGGGAGTGTGTCCACTAGTGCTGCGGCCTGTTGCGGGTTTCGAGTCTCTACTTTCTTGACTCGAGTATTCTTCGGCCTTCGCCCTGGGCAATGTCTCTTGGGGCCTCGCTTCTTGGCATACCTCTTGATGGTGGGCACATAGCGCTCTGGCAGAGGGGCGCGTGCCACATGCTCCCGCCTTCTGCGAAGAGCGTCCTTGCATGCTAGATCCCCAGGATTCTCCATGCGTTCTGCTGCCAAAGGAAACCTGCAGGACGCAATCCAAGGGTTAGACCTTGATACAGGAGACAACTGTTTGCATGGAAGGGATTTTAGTGTGGTTTATGAAGCGCATGTGACAAGAAGGGGAGGGGTGAGGCATGCGGTGTTTGTTGTAGGGGAATGGTCCCCATGCTGATGTTCACGTTGCCTCCAGTCAGTAGCGGATATTAGTTTATGCTAAGTCGCATGGACTGGTTGTCGTGGAGTGGGACAGGGTACTTCCTTGGGAGGATAGACCAAAAGGGAAGAAGGTGTATGGGAAGGGAGCACACCCTGTCTACACCATCAGAGTTGTTGGTCAAGGCCTCCTATGGCGGCAATATGGGTTGCATGCCCTTCACTTGGAGGTGGGGCTGGTCACCCGACTTTTAAAAGTGTGATATGAGGAGGACCTGAGGAGCTTAGCCTGTCAAACCCAACTCTTCTCCCAGCGCTTGACTATCATTGCTTGTGTGTGTTGATATTGTTTATACATGGTGACACAAAAATCAGTGTTTATTTATATACATATCTATGAATCCATGTCACATCACGAGGATAAGAACCAAGTGTAGAACTCGGGTTTGTACCAGAGCATGGCACACGCATCTAGTATTCGTGGCAGCTGACTTAATACTGATAGATATTTTGCCATGTCGAGTAGCATGGAACCTTGACTGAGTCTAGTAGCAATATGTAACTCCTCTTCGGTGAGAACCTTATCAATCAAAGGGCCCTGTAGCCTAGTCCTAGCTAAGTCCGTACCCCGAATGTCAGTGAGTACTCGAAGGGAAGTTGGTGCCACATAGGTTGGGTCCCTTTGGGATCGCCATTTGGCCAATCTCTCTTCTGAGACCGTCATGATCTGAGCCCCTAGTTTGGCCATTACGACGCGGCTTTCACACCAACGCCGCTCAAATTGACTCTGGCCTACTGACAGTCGCTTTAGTAGCTCTATGTCTACGAGATTCGGTCGACAGAGCACTTCATTGAACGTGACGGTTAAGCATAGTTCGTCAGCCTCCTCGTCAGGGATGAGTCGCATCTGTTCATGCAGGAGCCTGTCGTAGTGCCCGTTAAGATGTTCTTGTTCTTCCCATGATAGAGGAAAGGTCAAGTACTCTCCAAGCTGCTCCTTGGGGATCGTGCCCACGTCCGCAAGGACGTAGACACGTGCGACCACTTTGAGCTTAGCCTCTAACTCAATTAAGCATTCTGCGACATTTCTATGTTCAACGAGGGCTTGCTCGGTTGCTATCTCATGCAAAGTTCTAAGAGTTTCCTTAGGCTTTAGCATGGCTGGGGGCTCAGGCCTAGATGAGCAAGATTGGTCAACACTAGGATTCCTTGTGCTCTTGGGGTTCTCACGTTTCTCCTGAGGTTTTGTTGTTATTTCGTCATGGTTCTTCTCGGATGTGACTGGTATAGATTTGTCACCCTGTTGTGACAGCGTTGTATCCACTCTTGATTGATCAATGTGAGTTCTATTGTCAGTGGATAGAGTGTTGCAAGCAACAGTTGATGGCAATGGTTGCTTTGGTTTCTTAGAACACATGGATGTGTCTGGGGTTTCACCGCTATTCGGAGAGGCATCAATGAGTTCATTGGTGGATGGACTTGAGGCTTTATTCATCGGCTCTTCGGCGCTCTTCATCTCAATGTTCTTGGGGTCCACAACCACCTGCAACTGTTGATGTTTTCTCTGCTTTCTCCTCTTTTTCTTGGTCAATGAAGGTGCCTCTCTCGACGACTCAGGACCTTGGGCTATATCGACCGTTGATGTGCTTGGTCGGGCCTCAACATTTCCCTTCTCTAGTGTGTCCTTATGGAACATAGTCGCGGTTTGCTGAATAGCCTTGCCCGGTTGTGAGGGCACAACTGCTGCTCTTTTTGGAGAGTCTAGCTTTTCAACCAACTCCCTTGCATTTAACTCCTCCGTCCTAGGCTTTAGGCACTTTGAAAGTGCTGGAGTTGTCGAGGGATTTGGTTGCGATATGTCCTCCACAGGTAAACTACTAAGGACACGTTCCACAAGGGGCATTGTCACGGCCAAGGGTTGTGACTGCTGTGATCCCGGATTGGAAGTAGTAGCAACTAGTTCAGTGGGCTGGCTACCCTTGGTGGATTGTGATGTCAAGTCCTTAGGGCGATCAGAAGTGGTTGTGTCTTTCGTTGGCCTTTCAGCACTCATTTGTGTAGATCGAACATGAGTTGATCTAGTTGCATTAGGTGGCTCAGGCATATCCTTGGGTCGAGAGCTACAGATGGCATCATGTCCCACCTCTTTGACGATTGGAAGCTTAGATGGAGAAAGAGATTGGAATTGAGCAGTCGCCCTTGACAACTGCTGTAGTGCTTCCTGTGTCTGTTTGGGAGAAGAGGGCATAGGAGATCTAGGACTCCTAGGTGGATGTGGCACTAGTTGAATGATTTTCTCAAGGCTATTAGATGATTGTGCCATTTGCTTTATTGAGCGAGTAGCCTTGCCATGATCAATGTTGTGCCTATGATGTTTGTTCTCCCCTTGGGAAATCACAGGCTCATTGGGCACTAATGATTTTTGTGCACGCTCAATGGCTACGTATGACATCTGTCTATTTAGCATGCTAGGCTGAGGCTCTTTCTTTCGAACAATCATGTTTGGTCGTAGTACCCTTGAGCACGTAGCAACGCTTTGGATATCCATCGCGGCGTTGTGCTGACCCTCCATCGATGCCTGCGTCTATAAGGCTTGGGCTTCTTTTGGGGTCTTCTATGATATTTGTAAGTCCAAAGCCCGTCCTTGGCATTATCTCTTGACCTTCTTGTTTTGGGCATGGCCTCACTCAATGGTTCTCGTTGTTCAACCTGTGCTTGCATCAACTCTTCCAACAAGTCCTTGCCCTTGTTTGTAGGCTTGACTGTTATGTCATCACCTTCCTTGCCTTTCCCTTGAGGTTCGATGAGGTCACCCTTGCTAAAGGTGGTGACTATCCTCACACCCGGTAGTGTCAGGTGTATCCTCTGTGCTACATAGTCAGCCTCACACTTGGTCGCCCTTTTGAAGGGTCTTCCTAGGAGGGTTTCTTTCCTGCAGCTAGCACTTTTTGGAGGAACATGAAATAGGATAGGCAAGCTTTCCGTTTCAATTGTCGCAAGGATTTTGCACTTCCCTATGAGTGCTTGTGGGTGTCCCCCATAAGGGCTAAGAGTTGCACTAGTTGGTGTGAGCTCTGGTTGGCCTAGTAGGCTCCATGATTCATAGGTCAAGATGTTAAAATCTGCTCCTTCATCAATCAGAGCATCAATAGTATGCTCTCTTTTCGCGGTGAGTCTGACCCTAAGATAAGCAGGTGGTACTATTTCTCCATCTTCCGGGTCTTGGCCTGTAAATTTAAGCCTTCTGACAGATGCCCTTGAGTTCTCGACTGCACGACCAGATGTGGATTCTCCACTGCTATCTTGGATCGTCAGTGCAGTGCTATTCAAGGTACATCTCTCGTCTAGAGTGTCATGTCTAGTCATCTTCGCATTTGTATCTTGCTGATGTTGCATTTCACTCTGACTAGACATGGTATGAACACAATGTCTTTGTGTTCTCGTGGCATGGCCTTTTTGCCCTTGATGGCTAGATTGGCCCATTGAGGTTCTAGGGTCTCTGTTTGTCTCTATTCGGGTATGGTCTTTTGGCTGCTCTTTCACAAGTGAGAATCCATGCTTGTGTAGAGCCATCACTTCACTAGGGTCCAATTTGGAAGACCTGTCACGGCGCGCGTTTTCTCTCCAACCTACTCGGGGGAGGTGCGGAGGGGGCAGAGCCCCCTCTGCGGGGGTCCGGGGGTCAGATTCTGGGAATCGGATTGGACAGGGTGGTCCGATTCTGGGAATCGGACCAGACTAGTCCGATTGTGAGTGGTCCGATTATGGACTCGTCCGAGTGGTCCGAGTGTCCGAGCGTCCGAGTCGGACGGGTTGGTCCGAATCCGAGTGGTCCGAGTGCCACGTGGCACGTTCGATTCTGAGCTAGTCCGATTCTGGAAATCGGACGGTCCGATTCCAGAACTCAGGTGGTCCGGTTCTGGGAATCGGCCCACAGCGAGTTGGTCCGAGTGCGTCGGCGGCGGGCGCGATTCCAGTGCGTTTGACCCCTCCTCACTATCTGGTGCACACAATCACCACAAACTTTTTAAATCTGATCAGGGCACTTGTTGGAAAACATCCGACTCACCTGGAGCAGCACGAATCACCGATGCCTAGAAATCGGGGCAGCGCTTCCTCGTCCTGTGAACGAGAAGTTCTCTCTCTCTCTCTCTCTCTCTCTCTCTCTCTCTCTCTCTCTCTCTCTCTCTCTCTCTCTCTCTCTCTCTCTCTCTCTCTCTCTCTCTCTCTCTCTCTCTCTCTCTCTCTCTCTCTCTCTCTCTCGGCAAACCAAGGAAATGAGGTCTGTCCTGGCCTCCCAGGCCTCTTAAGGTCCTTTCCGAGCACTGCAGAACCTCACAGCTAGTTCCTTGTCCCTATCTTACCCAGAAACTTGAATCTGGTTCCCTGTTTCCCTGTTTTAGCCTGTTATACAGCAACAGAAAACCCCACTGTTTGCCTGTTTTTTTCTTCTTTTTCTTTGTTTTTTCCTACCCTAAATGCATCCAAATCACAAAATAAATACTTACACTACTCCATTCCACAATATAAATCTCAGAAAGCAACAAACCTACTTGCCAAGGAGATCGAATACCATCTTCAACCCCCTCGTTTCCTACCTATCTACCTCAAGCACCGGTTCGGGGGAAACCCCTTACTTTGATGCTCGATTCGAAGCGCGCAAGTGCTCAAGGCTTGAATCCGTTGGTCCCGGCAACGGAACCAAAATGTGGGAGCTTTCACTCAACCGCCAAGACCCACGGACCGCTTATTGATTCAAGCGTTCCAAGCCGAGCACTAATGGCTACCTCTCACATAGCCGACGCGCCATCCATATCTACGGGTGTAGTGAGCTTACCTTGATGCCGTTCGAGTTACCTCCTCTCCCGCGCACTCCGGTAGCTCCACGATCCAAGTGCAAGCTTCAAGCAAGCTCCATCGTCAAGCTCCACGCTCCAAGCTCCATTGCCGCGAGCAAGACAAGAGAAGAGAAGAGAAGAGAAGAAGAGAGGAGACGATGGAGAGCTTCTCCTCCTCGGTCCCTCACCCTCACACACTCACTCCCTCACACTCTCACACTCCCTCTCTCAAGCACAAGCTCAAGCAAGCAAGAACAAGAAGAAGAAGAAGAAGAGGAGAGCTACTTTTGGCTACACACAAGAATGAGCTTCTCATTCACTTTTCAACTTTATATACAAAACCCTAAATCCCTTTTGGGCAGTCATCCCCTTTTTCCCTTTTTACATGGCCGGCCATAGCCTAGGCCCTTTTTCCCATTGTCCTTCTATCTTCCTAGCTTCCTTTCCACCGCCCGTCTACATTTACAAATTGCACGGGTGAGAGCCCGGCGCTCTTTTACAAGATTTCAAGGTGCGCCTTTTTATTTTAAAATGCGCCTTTCCCCTTTTGCCTTTGCCTTGGATTTTTAAGGTTGCCCTTGTGCTTTTGGCCTTTTCTCCTTTTCTTTCTTCATTCGGGCTACCTTTTTTCCGCCTTTGCCCTGCGTCTTTTCCACTTCTTTCTGCTTTCTTCATGTTGGGGTTAACAGCATGGTATGTGGGGGATGTGGTATTACAAGTAGTTTTGTATGTCAACCATTTGGAGTTGCGCATAGCTGATATGTTCCAGAGTTACTCCTCCAAAGTGGCTGATTGTCATGATAATTCCTGGCATCCCATGATTGATTCTGTGGTTCTAAATCAAAGACAAAACACAGCTCCTATCTCTGCCCAGAGTACTAATCAACTGATGATGGATCTCTTAGCCTATCTTTCAAAACATAATTTGTTTGATTCTTCCTTCTTTGATGCCTATCATCGACGATCTCTCTTAGGACCTTCTGTTCCTACCCTCCTCTATTACCAACAAATGGCTCACCGATATGCTATATATCTTTCCCTTTATCAATCTAATTCCACAATTATTTTACCCCTTCTTTTCCAACCTTCATCTTTCCCTCAAATTCCCATTTTTACATACTGCTCCTTTATTGAGGATAGGGTATTTTCCCCTTCTCCACCCTGTCCTTCTCCATCCATTCATGTACCCTCTACATTTCCTATTTATCAGTTAACACCCTTCCTTAGTGATTCCGTCCAAATTTCTGCCCCTCCTTCTTTAACCTTTTCTTCCTTTTATGATTTTTCCTATCCCTCCCTTCATTCACTTTTCCTTATTCCATTACCCTCTCCTAACACTTCTATATCTCAACCACCTCAGTTGGTTAGTGACTGTGACGGGTTTGATAATTAGATTTCCAGAAGAAGGGGATGGAGTTCGGATGATTCCCTTACAGGACCTCAGATCAATTGGCCAGTAATTCCAAGAGAATGGACAGCTGCCAGTCAAGCTTATCAGAACTATGTTCATTTTGCTCAGCAGTATTCATAGTCTGCCGATCCTTCAGTGAGATTAACTGCTCACTTTGCTTGGTACTTGGTGTATATGCATAGGCACTCTCATAATGATTCCAAGCCTATTCCAAAGTTGTGCATGAATGTCAACGTGAGCATTGATTCCCAACAACTGGATATATTGTGTTTTCATGCCCTTTGTTTGCCTAGCAGATACTTGGTCCTGTTGGAAAGGATGTGTTGTCTTCATTTTTTCAAAATCCTCCCAAAACCTTTGTAGATGAATCCTTGTCTATGGATCGTTTCCGACAACATCAATCTTTCAAGAGGGATCATCTTCATTGATACCTTTCCAATGTATGGTGGATGCTTTTTAATGAAAAACTCTCTTTTTGGAGGAGTCATTCAGATGGTTGTGTTGTATTAGTGTTTGTGTTGTGAGTTCATTTATGTAAAATGAACGTGGTGGTTTCCTATTGGATTGGATTTCGTGTGCGAGCTACATTTTGGAGAATTGTGGTGTTGAGGTCGTGGTTGCAGAGTTGAAGCTGATGCTGATGAAGAAGAAGAAAACTCTTATATCCTTTACAAATTTGCTGTGATTTTTTAGTTTGATGAGAAGTGTTACTGTAAAACGGGTTTTCCTTTCTTTGTATTTTTATATCAGATACAGGTTATAAGTTGGGGTCATGGTGGATGGATTCTTTTTTAAAATATCATTGAAGATTAACGTTGTGATTTTAAATGCACTTGTATTCCTTTTTTCCTGGGTCGCGAGGACGCTTCCTTATTAAGTGTGGGGATATGTTGAGTGTTGAAATGACTTGTTTTTTGGCTGATTTTTGCTGTTTTTGAGAGCTGAATGGTTGATTTTATGAGATGGTTGATTGGTTTAGAAGTGGTTTGAGAGTGTTTTGGATAATATTGATTGTGTTTTGGAAGTTCATGATGTTTATTGGTGGTTCTGTGATGTTCTGATAGGTTCTGATTGGTTCTGTATACCTTCTGTTTTGGTCTGTTTTGTTCTGATTATCTTCTGTAAGGAGGGATGGAGTATTGATTGATGAAGATTGAGATATTGAGAAAGCTTATTGAATGGTTTGTGAGAGTTTGGAATGGTTTGAGTATGAGTTATGTGGGTTTGATGACCTTCTGTAACCTTCTGTAGGTCTTCTGTAGAGCTTCTGTCTCTATTCTGTCTCTGTTATGTTCTGTACTGTAGCTGTTCTGGTACTGTTCTGTGACTGTTTTGTATGCTTCTGTATGTGTTCTGATGGATGAGATTGTAGCTTGGGAAAGTTTTCTAACCTTGGAAAGAGGTGAATACAAGTGCAAAAGAGCTGAAAGAAGTGAAAGAAGTAGCTGCTGAAGACTCAAGTGAAGACTAGAGTGAAGTGACAGTAGTGAGCTATGAAAGGACACTGTAGTGGCTCTGGTGACTCTTCATATCAAACATACCTCTTGGGAGGGGTATCCACGACCTAAGAAGGATTATTGAGAGTGATTTTGAGAGA
The DNA here is from genome assembly GCF_053477565.2 of Lygodium microphyllum. Taxonomy (NCBI): domain Eukaryota; kingdom Viridiplantae; phylum Streptophyta; class Polypodiopsida; order Schizaeales; family Lygodiaceae; genus Lygodium; species Lygodium microphyllum. Next base: position 30,539,292 of record NC_141156.1, on the reverse strand, counting down.
TTATAGTGAGGATATGATGTATTATTGATGGAGTGAGAGAGAGAGAGTCAGAGATAGCCAATTCTACTCAAACAGAGTGATTGTATATGAGAGATTGGGAGAGAAGACTATGAAGATATTGAAGATGAATACTATGTGATGTATTTCCATTCAAAGATGGTGTATTCCTTTGCTTTATTTGTTCTATTGATGGATTTTGTGAAGATATTGAAAAATATGGTTGATTCTATCAAATCCGTGGGAGATCTATATGATGCTGTATGAAGATTTGTTGTGCCTGGTGTTCTTTTCTTCATTGTGATCATATGAAACATGATAAACAAGCTTGTTGATGTTACAAGATAGATTTTCTTGCAAGAGAATTCCCTTTTCCTTGGTGTTCCTCTTGGGGCTCCATTCATCTATGATTCTCAGCCTTTCATGGTAATATTATTTCTTGCCTAGCTACCTTGGCTATGGCTTCCTTGCAAACATGGTCTATTTCTTTGCAAGTATGGTGTATTTCATGAAATTCCAATTATTTGGCTTGCTATAAGAACTAGCTATTTTACATTGGTATCAGAGCATGGTTTTTGATCCATGTGGTACGTCATTTTCTTGGGAAACCAGTCATAGCATGGTTACAAGGTAACCAGGAGGCCAAAGTTTGGTCACAGTGTTTACACAGTTTAAATCGTGACGAGTGGAAGTGTTCTTCAACAAGTTGGGACCAAGCTGGTGGAATTTAAAGAAGTATTGAAGGGAAATGGTGAGCTCCATGCCATTTTAGCAGGTCATGGTCCATTTGCAAGTCATTTTGGAGTCCTCTTGGACAAAAGGATAACCTACAATGACTAAATGAGGTAAAAGAAGAGTTACTTTTGAGAAGCAAACTTTCTCTCTCCTCTTCTCAAGATTTTCTCCAAGAATCAATGGCTTCTACTACTTAAATCTATTATCAATGATCACTATTCCCTGATGAGACACCAAAGCTTGACTCCTTGTGCCATGAGCTTCATGTAGAGTAGCCTATTTCTTAGTCTAGGTGATTTTCATCTTCTAGGACAAGAGGAGTTGTTTGCATTGATTTCAACCTCTCCTCCTTTACAAAAATATACTATATTTTGATGAGGCTATGGCATAACAAGCTTTAGCAATCCTACTTTGTGAGAAATGTGGGATCTAGAGCATGGCAAAGGCGGAAGCTATGGAGGATGGAAGGAGAAGTGTGGACTCATGATGGAAAATACACTATTTGTTACACAAGTGAATTAGGTTCCAAGATTGAGACTTGGACTCATAAACACAATCTTGTGTATGTGGATAATGACATTGACACTTCACTGAAACGAAAAGAGTACTATCATTGCATTAAGAAAAGGAAGCAAGTACAATGCTTTTTAGGAAAGTAGGAAATTGCAGTAGGCACCATTGTGCATATGGGATAAGTTAGCCTACATATCCTTGACTCTGAAACTCCATACAAAGAGGCTGTTTAGTGAGTGTGATTGCTGATTCTCAACACCCCTCCTCAATCACAACTAGAAAGGCACAAAGTGTGTAGAGGTTGTAATGAGAACCACCTGCAAAGTGTGGGCACACCACAAACATGGTAGACACCAGAGGCTGTTGCAGAAAAGGCTAAGTGTGGGCACCAAAACATGATGGACATCCAGAGGCTGTAACAGGGGCCTCACAAAGTGTACAGGGACTGTAATGCTAAGTTACATAAGGAGTTTACAAAGCTTATGGCAGGAAGCATTAGGGCAAGGAAATACAAGGCTTTTAAAACAGTCTATCAGAGTTATGAGAGTAGAAGGACTGATGAGTCTTGTCCTTCCAATCCTGGTGGTCTTCATCTTCATCTTCTTCTTCCTTTGCTCCATTTTCTTCTTCTTCTTTGACTGCAACTAGATAGGCCTTTTGGGATCTCTTTCTCGCGTGGCAGAACTTCTCGGTGTGTCCGGTCCTTTTGCAGAAGTCACAGAAGAGCTAATCCTTCTTGCCTTTGTACCTGTTGCCAACATATAATGCATGCTCATCTCTAGAGGTACTTGGTTCTTCCTTAGTTTTTAGCTTCTTTTCCTCTTCTAACAGTGATGCCTGGATATCAACAAGTTCAAGATTTGGCATGTTGATTAAAGTTGTTGATACATTATTATATTCAGGAGGCAAACTCTTAAGTAGAACACCGATGCAAACATCTTCATCCATTTTAATGTTGATTCCTGCAAGTTGGGTTAGGAGTCCTTCCATGTAATTGAGATGTGTGGCAAGTGATGTGCTAGACTTCATTTCAAGCCTGAAGAACTCAATCAGGAGACCATACTTTGATGATTTAGATTGTGCACCGAACAGGGTGTCAAGTCTTTTCCATGTATCCTGTGAGGTCTCACAGTTATCCACATGGTGGATATAACTGTCGTCTAGCTCCAGTTGGCCTGGGCTCTATCATCATTCTTTTGCCAAGTAGTTGCAAGGTCCGCGTCCCGAGGTTTCTTCTCTTTGCCATTTGTGATGGCCCAGAGACCCTTTTTCATCAAGATGAGCTTGATGCGGGTTTGCCAGGTGTGGAACCCGACTCCTTTGAATCGAGCATTTGGAGAGTCTTTTCCCATGTTGAGGTTTCAAGATCAGCAGCAAATCAACACCGGAATTTTGAGATTTTATCAGTAGAAGAGCAGAATGCAGTGTGTCAAGAGACACAGTTAGTGACAGTGTGAAAACACACTATGTCAGTGTTGATTCTTCTTGTTCGGGATCATTCGGTCGTTCTTCAATCTTCTCAAGTCCTTCCTCTCCTTGATTTGATGTTGGGTCAATGGATTAGAGTGACAGAGGCTTGGGTTGAGTGTCAGGAGAAAGAAAAACTGAGGAGAAAAAAAGCTTGAGAAAATTTGGCTATGGTGGAATTAGGGTTTCTGAGACAGGGGCCTGGTTTTTCTCAGATTGCAGAAGCTATACTTGATCATTTTCAAAAATTTTTACATGCCTAGGAAGCTGACTTCATGGGCTATTAAAGCCCTATGAAAATCATCAAGATCGTTGGTTGTATGAAGCACGCAGGGCCCTCGATCAGATTCGGCGCAGTTCAGGACAGGCTTCCACGATTTCTATAATGCCAGGGTCAGGGCGCAGCAATGTGGTCGATTTACATGCCAGATGAAGTGCCTTGAGTAGAAGAACAATTCCCTAGAAGACATCAAGAGCTGAAGTGGCCTGGTTGAGAAGTTATTGAAGCTCCAGGTGAGGTAGGTCCTGTCTGGCTATGGCAGACACAGAGCAGAGATTGAGAATTTTCACAATGCTGAGCTTCAGATGGTCAAATCTCCTAGATTGATGTGATACAGGGAAGCTTTGTGAGTTGGAGAATACTTTTCTAGAAGGAAGCTCCAAGAGATTTGACCTGTGGAGTGAGATATAAGCAGCTCAATCTGACAGGGTGCTGCTGGCTATGGCTGCCATGGAAGCTTCAGTGAGAGTAGAGTTGGGAGATGAAGTCATGAGCTGACATTGAGCTAGATTGAGGTTGAGAGGAATCAAGAGAGGCTGGAGAAGCAATGCCATGCCCAACTGGGCTCTGATACCATGTGAGAAATGCGGGATCTAGAGCATGGCAAAAGCGGAAGCTATGGAGGATGGAAGGAGAAGTGTGGACTCATGATGGAAAAGACATTGTTTGTTACACAAGTGAATTAGGTTCCAAGATTGAGACTTGGACTCATAAACACAATCTTGTGTATGTGGACAATGACATTCACACTTCACTGAAAAGAAAAGAGTACTATCATTGCATTAAGAAAATGAAGCAAGTACAATGCTTTATAGGAAAGTAGGAAACTGCAGTAGGCACCATTGCGCATATGGGATAAGTTAGCATGCATATCCTTGACCCTGAAACTCCATACAAAGAGGATGTTTAGTGAGTGTGATTGCTGATTCTCAACATACTTGAAGGTTTTCAACAAGCTTACATGGTTATTTTACACTTGCCAAATCATTCTTGAGCTTTCCAAACCTTGGCTATGGCAGATTTATAATAACAGTGAGTTTTCTTTGAAATTTCTTCAAAATATCAAAGGGCTTTTTTTCTATTGTAGTGGGAGCTCACGCTCAACCGCCAAGACCCACGGACTGCTTATTGCTTCAAGCGTTTCAAGCGAGCTCTAATGGCTATCTCTCACCTAGTCGACACATCGTCGATCCTATGAGTGTAGTGAGCTTACCTTGATGCCAATATGAGTTTTCTCTTCTCTCACACACCCCAGTAGCTCCACGATCCTAGATGCGAGCTCAAGCATCCTCAATCCTCCTCCATCTCCAAGCTCCATCCTCCATAGCCGCATGCACGAGAAAAGAGAAGAGAAGAGAAGAAGAGAAGAGGAGATGGTGAAGAGCTTCACCCTCTTGATCCCTCACTCTCACACACTCACTCCCTCACACTCTCACACTGCCTCTCTCAAGAGCATACACAAGAAAGAAGATGAGGAGAAGAGAAGAAGAAGAGAGCTCTTGTTAGCCACACACCAAAGAATGAGCTTCCATTCATTTTTTGAACTTTATATACAAGGCCTAAAATCCCATGGGCACCAAGCCCTTTTTTACATGACTGGCCATTGTGACAAGGTCCTTTTTCCATTTCCCTCTTCTAGCCTTATGCCTCTAGCCTACACCCATCTAATATTTTACAATTGGCACAGGAGGGAGCCTGGCACTCTTTTACAAGAGTTTTTCAAGTTTTTTAAGGTGCCTTTCATTTAAAATTGCACTTTTTGCCCCGGCTCAGCTTTGGAGGTCGCCTACGTGTCTTTGCTCTTTTTTCGTATTTTTTTCTACTTTTTCCTTCCTTTTTCGGCCATCTCGACTTGGGGTTAACATTACCCCCTCCTAGACGGGTGCTTGTCCCATGGCACTTATGTTTTGTTGTAGGTTGGCAGGCAATTGGCCAAGTGGTGTAAAGGTGAGGGTAACTTGGAGAGTCAAGTGCTTGTGGAAGCTGTGAAATGATTTTTTTCGAAGAAGCCAAATGGATATTGCGGGGTTGACAGGGGCCTCCGAAGTTGGTGGTTTGTTGCTTTTTGTGATGCCTAAAAGGAGAAGGTGCAGTGTTGTTCCTAAGGGGAGTGCCTACCTCATTGTGTTAGTGCATTGTGCTCGTGCTAGTGGAATGGAGAGGTGGGTCTAACCGCAAGCAAGCCTGGGTGATGTCCCACACTTGAGGACCCCATTTGTGCCCAGGGAGGTGCAATGCAAGTGGCTTAGGGTGACAGGTCTAACCATAGGCGAGTGTTACCTCCCTAGGTATGTCCTACCCTTGATGTTCCCTGAGCGTGAAGTGGGGGAGTAAAAGGGCTAGGGGGTTAGGAATGGAGCCAGCCAACCGAAGCCACTGCGCATGCCTAACTTGAGAACCCGTATGTGCTGTGATTGTGCTTTATGTGGTGGTAAGTGCTTCTGCAAGTGGGCTATGTTGTCTAGTCAATGGAGAGTGTTTTTCGTGCTTTTCCTTTCATGTTGTTCTTTTTTTTGCTTTTACTTTACTTCTTTTTTTTTTGAAGTTACAGTAATGGAATGATAGCCAGGGCCTAATTCTCTTCATCTGAATGAGGAGGGGAAGGGGGTCGAATGGATTTGCTCAAAAATTGGTAGCTTTGCATGTATCCTTTCAGATTCATGCGGACGTGGAGAGAGGTGGTGGAGAGGAAAGGGTGATTGCATCTAGTAAACTGGCTGTCATTCATGTCTTCTAGGACGGTTAGGCAAAAAGAGGGGAGGAGACTAGCCCTCATCATTAGACGAGACATAACACAGCTTTTAATGGCGTTAGGGTCGAAGAAGAGGGGAGGCAGGCCGCGCTCTTGTGGAGTTGGGTCCTGCTTAAGTAATAGCTTAGGTAATCTAGGGTAGTTACATGTAGTTAGAAAAGCTAGATCGGGGCATAAAAAGAAATCTGCGAGGAAGCGCGTCATAGAGTCATCTAGGATTTTTTAGTTAAAGAGGAGGGCATGTTCGAAGGATACTACATTGGAGTTATAGATAATGGGAAAGTTGTAATGCCTGTGGAGGGTGGCATCAAAATCCACACCTACCCTTCGAGGGTATGCCATGTATGTGGGGTTGTTCGTTTCGAAGGGCAGTGTGTTACAAAACACCATCCAGGCGAGCATACTAATGTCGCATACTCGCCTCCTCCATAAGGTTTAGCTTTTATAGCCCTTTACTATATGTGGAACTTCAAAAACTTTGCTTTGCCAGTAGTCAGCCTCTTCAATTCCCCAAGAGGTGGGAGTCTTCTCTCTCTCTTCTAGCCACTTTTGCCCTAGTGGGCCACCAATCGTGATCACCTCCTCCATCACCTTAAGCAGCAAGACCCTCCACAAGCTGTTGGGCAGGAGAAAGCTAAAGGTGAATGGATCCTTTTCTTTTTCTTCTCTCCCAAACCACTAGCTCTGCGTGTAATCCAGCTGGGATGTCATCAGGGCAAGGTGGGAGGGGTGCAGACGGTTGCACGGCTAGCTTGACCCTTAACTGCTTCCTGGCTTCTTCGACTAACTTCCTGTGTCTCTCTTTAAGTGTGGCTTGTCTCTCCGCAGATGGGTACTCCTGTTGTTGCTCTTGAGACTGCGGCAAGGGGGGTTGTGGGATCACATCCTCTCTGAATTTTCGCATGTCAAATTCGAGTTTTGCTTCCTCCCCCTGTCGGTCTCCTTGTTGTGCTCCCTCTTCAAATCCTATGGCATCTATTTCCTAGGGGGTTAGGCCGGCCAGCAGTAGGTATTTCCTTTGCTCTTCCAGGCTCAGTCTAACCTCCGTAGGTTGGGGTGGCATCTGCAATCCTGCATGCAAGCCTCTGCATGCAATGTTAAGCTTCTTTTGTGCCACATCCAACAATTCTCCCTTCTCTGGGCGGGTGGTGTCCATAATTGTGTTGAGGAAGGCCTTTTGTTGGGCACCAAAGGCCACCTAGGCAGCTTCTGCCTTGTTCTCTGCGATGATCTTCGCTTTTTCCACTAGAGCAAGGCATCGTGCCAGTGTCTTCACCCTTCTTTCATTCTGTGTGGCCCACTCCTCTGCTCTCTTGTTCATCTCTTCTAGGCTCTCTCCTTGCCTCAGAGCCAGGGTCGTAAGCCTTTGTTCTTGGTCTTCCCATTCTCTGACCAGTTTCTCCTGTTCTTTTTTTGGAGTTCAGCTGATCGTTCAGGGACTCGATCTTGTTCTGCTGCTACTCCATGTTCTATTTTCTTTCCTCGTCCTTGGCATTGAGCTCAGCCATAAGCGCTTCGACTTTGGCAGTTTTTGCAATGAGCTCCTCAAACTGCATGATCAGGAGCTTTTGTTATCTCTGCATTTTCACAAGTTCTTGTGTTTCATTGTCTAGTATCTGCCTCCACTGCTCTTCCCATCATCCTTAGCCTTCACTTCTTGCTTGAGATCCAAGATCTCCCTTTGCTGCATGGCTATCATTCTAGTTTTGTCGAGTTGGAAGGCAGCTACTACTGACTCCTTTTCAGCAGCCAACTCAGCCACAACTATCTTTCCTTCCTCCTTAGCTTTCTCCAATTGGGAGAGTAACTCAGCAATGTGCTCATCGTAGTTAGCTGATGGTATCATCATTGCATGGATTGGTGATGTCGAGGCTTCCACCTTATACCGTTTAGGGTCTTGCCTTGATTCTGCATCAGTGGCTGGCCTCTTTTGCCTTGTGGCCATAGTTTTGGTGCTTTGTCCTCGGGCCATTTCTTTGTTGGTGAAGTATTGCATCCATGCCACGAAATTCCAAACATCGGCACTGGTTGGGATGCTGGGGGTGATGTGGTTGGTTCGGTGGGAGGCACCATGAGGGGAGGAACCGGGTGAATTGGAGCTTTGCCCTTGCCTTCAGTGACAGCAGGCGGCACGATTTCCGGCGCCTATGTGCTAGAACCAGGCCCTTCTTCTCTTTGCGGGCTCAGATTCCCCAATTCATCTGCCCTGTTTTGTTGTTCGATAGACCGGTGTGTAGTCTCAGCCAGGTCTTCTTCCTCCTTTCTTCTTAGTTCCTCTTCTTTCTCAGTGGCTTTTCTTTGCCTTTCCGCTTCTATTTTTAGGCGTTCTTCCTCCTTTTTGTCTTTTTCTTCCTTTTCCTTCTTTTTTCTCTCCTTAGCCTCCTGTTTTGATGCCTTCTTTGCCTTCTGTAATTCCTGCTTTTCCTTTTCTTCTTCCTGTTTCTTCTCTGCATTCTGTGTCTCCTTTACTGCCTCCTGGATGAGTGCAGTCAAAATGCTTCCATAGCCAATAAATGAGGCCTTGGACGAGGCCTTCTTCTTTTCTGTGGCCTTGGAAGCTAGAGACTCTCCACCTGCTGGCGTACTTCCCAAAGCCACCGCCTGGTCGATGGTTTTGCGGATATACCTATTCCAGTCGACTTTATCTAAGGTGTGGGCTGCTACATTCTCCAGCACAGGCATGCTGATTTGATGCATTAAGGCGCTGTAGCGCTGGCTGGAGAAGAGCACGTGCACTAGCTTTCCCTGTAGCCTAGCTTCAGCATCGAGGATGTCATGGATGTTGATACCGTCATTGGTTAGCATCTCCTCTCTTTTCATTTTCAACATGGTGTAGACATCCCTTTTCTTTTTTTTCTCTATCTTTGGTTCCAATCCCAATGCCTTCTCCACCAAGGATGGGTTCAAGTGCACCTGTACTTGTTTAGCATTTTCTCCCCTTCCCACCGTCACGGTGCCGCACTCCTGGTCGGGGTCATATGTCCTGAGAAGCTCCACACACTTCGTGTGGTCAGGCTCTTGCGCAAATTTCTCCAGGTACTTGGTGAGGTTACACTACTCAATGACTCTCTTAGTTGCTTCCTCCTTTGACACTACTTATTTGATGTTCTGGATGGTCCAAAACTTCAATTGATTGTAGGCGCGGTTTTCTAGGGATATGCCATACTGTGCTCTTTTCTCCTCCGTGAACGGGAGTCGGTGGGCACAGTCTTGTTGCGACATTTTATGTTCCTATCATAAACCGTAATTTTCATTAGTGCTTTCCACATAGTAATTTGCTGATTGCTAAAAAAGAAAAACTCTATGCTTTTTGAATGAATTCATTAAGAACCAATGTAGATTTTCCTTTTCAGACTTTGACTTTTTGCCCTTTACTTCAAAGTTTCCATGCCCTTTTTCCTAACCCCATCCGTTTTTCATAATATATGTTTCTGTGTTTCACTAATTTTGATTTGATTGGCCTGATTTGATTCACCTTACCCCCTCCCCTTCCAGCTTGAGAAGAATCCTTCCTAGGATTTAGGGTCAGAAGGGCAAGGGCGTTCGGCATGGTGGTGTAGGAGTTACTTGTGAAGGAGCCAATCATAGAACTAAGGGTTGTATTCTAAGTGAGCTTCATGGTCCAGATCAAAGGGTCGAATCCCCACTTGCATGATGTATGTGAGAACATCTGTTAGGAAGTCACCAAAGTTGACATGGCTAGCAATGTGTAACTCTTCCTCGGTCAACAAGCGGTCGAGGTAGGGGTGTCCTTTGATGTGTTCTTCCATGGGTCGGCCCCGAAGAGTGGTTAACACTCTATACTAGGTTGGCACGACATACGTGGGTCGTATTCCGTTGTTTTGATAGTGCGGCACTGCTCAGCGTTGGTCATTATGCGGCACCCTTCAACTTCCCATTGCAGCCTAAGAGTATACCAATGCCTCAAGAACGGGGAGTCAATATCAATGAGCTTTGATAACGCTGTGATTTCTTGATCAGTGATAGAAGAAGTGGTTCGCTGATCGTATGACGTGATGAGGCGCTGTTTGATGGCTTGCTCCTTGGAGATCTCATTGTTGAGCAATTCAGCAGAAGTTGAGTGAGAAGCTTTTGCGAATGAGAATTCAAAGGTCTCCCAAGAGCATGGCATCATTTTAACTTCAGTTGCAAAGGGTTCCTCCAATAGTCCTAAGTCTAAGCAGTCGTAGCTTAGTGCTAGCGACATGAAGGTGGTATCTAGTCATTTAATGCATTCCACCACGTCATCCCTAGTGTCCTCAGCGAGGTCGGCGGCCAGCGCTAAAAAGGATTTGCATTCATAGGAGAGCGTAAGGCTGACGAGTGGTCGAGGTTTGCTAGAACTAGAGCCTGTGACAATGAAGAGTTGCAGTTGGGAGTGTTCTTGAGTCTGCGGTTGGGCTGCTTGGATTATGGGTGGATTAGGAGCAGCCACAACGGACGGATTACTACATTGAGGTTAGATTTGGGGAGTCGGATTGACTTGGTCGGGTGATGACTCTTGTGACGGAGTCTGTTGTTTGGGCTGATAGGCTTGTGTGACTCTCTTGGGTTTAGGCGTGGATGAGTGGGATGGCTATGGTTTTGGAGAGCACTGCGGCTTATGGTTTGGAGGGTTTATGGGACTTGGGTTGATAAAGCTTGAGGGTGGCGTATGAGTAGTGCCTTTGGCCGTGTAGGCCTTAGGGATCCACAACCATGTGTTGCCCACGTAGTAGCCTTGCACATGTAAGAGGGCTTTAGGGACCCATCTTTGCTTGATCATGAGGCGCTTTCTGTGACTGTGTCTTGGCCACCTAGGTTTAGAGTTTTCGGTTTTATGAGGATAGGAGCATCGACTCCTAGGCGGCGGTTGCGGGTACTTAGGCTGCCATTGAAATCTAGGTTGTTGGGCCTTAGGTTTTGGTGTTGTGGGCTATGATTCATGAAATCTGGGAGGTGGCGGCCGCGCACTACCCCCCTCCTTGGACTTGGTTACGGATATTTCTATCGGTGGCGTTGCGAATAGTGATGAGGTCACACAACCCTTGCTGAAAGCTGTGACAATGCGAACGTTGCCTATTGCGAGGTGGATGCGCTACGACTCATAATCAACATTGCAGTGAGTCTGCTTTTTGAAAGTTTGCCCCAGCAGTGACTCCGTGTCTGCATTTTTAGCATTTGGCAACACGTAAAAAATCATTGGGACAGTCTCAAACTCAATAGAAACGGCGGATGTGCACTTGCTGAGAAGTGCATAGGAATGGGCCCCGTATGGGCTTAATTTCACATTAGTGGGTTGAAGTGGTGGTCTGCCAAGTTGAGTCCAATGATTGTGAGTTAAGACATTGAAGTCTTCTCCCTCATCGATCAAAGCATTGAAAGGGCATGTTTCTTTTGCAGTGACCGTGATATGGAGGTATGCGGGCTCTACGGCTTCCTCATCCTCATCATCAATCTCAATGATTGTGGCCACTCGTATCTTGACAGGCAGTTCTAACATCGGGGGCTCATGCAAATGATGGGTGGGAGGGTAGTACTTCTTGACACGACTACCATTGAAGAAGCCTATGCCCTCACCATCTAAGGTCTCGAGCTCTACATTGCCTGTGCGGCTGATCGCACGAACTTTGAAAGGTCCAAGACCTCTAAATTTCATTTTCTGCGTATGCCCCTTAACTGAGTAGAGGAGCACTAACTCGCCCTATTCAAAGTTGCGCTGCTTGACATGCTTGTCAAACCAACTCTTGCGTCGGGCCTTCTCACATATAAGTGCATGAATGGGTGGCTAGAAGGCGAGTCTCTGAGAGGCGTTCAAGTTCGACCAGGCGTTGTGTCCATGTCTCCTTCCCTTTCCATCGTTCTTGAAGTACTATTCTCAGGCTAGGAATGAAGAATTCTAATGATATAACCACTTCAATTCCATAGGTCAACCTGAAGGGGGTTTGACTGACAACCGTTTTATAAGTTGTGCGGTAAGCCCACAAAGCTGCCATCATCTTGTTGTCCCAATCATCACTACGTGAGGCTGAGACCACCTTGGTCAGGACATTGACAAGAATCTTATTTGTGGTTTCTGCCTAACCGTTTGCTTGAGGATAGTATGGTGAGGATTTGCAATGGATGATGAGAAAGGTGGATAGGAGATGCATTATCACTTTGTTGATGAAGTGCGTGCCTTGGTCACTGACCAGTTTGATGGGGCAACCAAATCGCGAGATCACTTGCTCCCATAAGAACTTGGCAGTCGTCCTAGAGTCATTTTTTCATGTCGCTCTTGCCTCTGCCCATTTCGTGAGGTAGTCCGTGGCCAGAATGATGTACTTGGCTTGTAAATACTGTGCCGTAGGATTGATGGGCCCTATGAAGTCAATTCCCCGTTTTTCGAAGGGTTGTCGTGCAATAACTGGGGTCAACTCCATATAATCCTTGTGAATCGGGACTTTTGTCCATTGGCACTTGTCACAATGCTTGACAAATCATGTTGCATTGCGGAAAAGCGTGGGCCACCACAGTTGAGATTGCAACACCTTTCGTGCTGTCGTATCTTTGCTAAAGTGCCCTCTAGCAATGCCGTTGTGTGTCTTTGAGAGCACATCGTGCATCTCATGTTTGCATACGCACCTGCGCAGCAATCTGTCTTGCCCCAGCCTATAGAGTTGGCTTGCGATCAGTTGATAGGGCTGGATCTTAAGGATTAATCGCCTAAGTCGGGCTTTTTCTATCGATCGATTAGGCAGTCTGTGTTCAAGCACTTGGACTATGTCATCCGCCCAATATGGCATTAGATCAGCCTTGAATAAATCTCTCTCATTGGACAGGTTAAATAGATGGGCGTCGAGTAATTTGTCAACAATGCCTTGTCCAGGGGCTTCTCCTGTGGGAATGCGTGGCATATGGTCAACCATGTAGTGTTGTTTTCCTTTTTGTACAACCATGCAAAAGTCGAATTCCAAGAGCAGAAGGAGCCACTGAGCTATACATCTTGTAGCGCAAGGTTTGTTTACTAGATAGAGCAGGGCTTGATGGTCCACAAAAAAGGTAAAAGGTGTGGCCAATAGATAGTGCCAGAATTTCTTCACAGCAAACACCATGGCTAATCCTTCTCTTTCTGTCATCAAGTAGTTCACTTCCATCTCAGTGATTTATCTGCTAGCAAAGCTCACTGGATAGTCTAAGTTGTGTTTGCCAGGTTGGCACAACACTACCCCCACAGCAAACTTAGAAGCATCGATATGCACGTGGAAAGTAATGGTCCAATCTGGGGCTCGTAGAATTGGTGCTGTGGTTAGAGCCTTTTTCAACTCTTCATCTACTCGTTGGCATGCCTCGGTCCATTCGAAGACGATCAATAGCTTGTACAAAGGTCTGGCAATCAATGCATAGTTCAATACAAACCACCGATAGTACCCCGTATGGCCTAGGAAGCATTGAATTCCCTTGTAGTTGATTGGGGGTGGAAGGTCAACAATAACCGTGACTTTCGAGAAGTCAGTGGCAATGCCGTTCTTTGACACCACATGCCCTAAGATGCATCCATGCTTTACCCAAAACTGGCACTTTAAGGGGTTCAAGGAGAGACGATATAAGCGACACCGCACAAAGACTACGCGGAGTTTGTCTAAGTGTTTGATCCAAGTCGAGTGGACGCAGAGGTTGTCGACAAAGACTTCCAACTCCTTGCAAAGCATGTCTTTAAGGATGGTGCACATAAGCTATTGGAAGGTGGCAGGGGCATTAGTAAACCCGAAGGGCATGACTATGTAAGCAAAAACACCCCACTCAGTGGCAAAGGCAGTCTTGTGCCTGTCTGTAGGATGCACTTGCACCCGGTTGTACCTTGAGAAGCCATCCAGAAAACTGTAGGCTTCCTTGCTTGCCACTCTCTCAAGCATGTGCTCTGTATACAGCAATGGATAGTTGTCCCTCTTAGTAGCAGCGTTCACCTTCTTGTTATTGACGCACACTCGGATTTTTCCATTCTTCTTCATCACGATGACTATGGCCGATACCCAGTCTGTGGGTTCAATTTCGTAAATGAATCCCGCTCTCATCAGCTTATCAATCTCCTCTTTGACAGCATGAGCGTGTTTTGGATTCATAGGGTACGATCATTGCTTGACCGGCATTGCGTCTGGCGTCATGGGTATGTTGTGAGTCAGGACACTCGGATCTACCCCCTTAAGCTCTTCCAAGGACCAGGTGAGCATGTCTATGTACTCTCGCAAGAAAGCGATAAGAATCATTTCTTCTTCCTTAGTCAAGTCATCGGCAATGAAGATTGGTCGGGGTGTTTCCCCTTCCTGGGCTAGGTTCACCTCCTTGACCTTGGCTGGTCTCTCAATCAGTTCGCTCGTTTGCCCTTGATGCTTGGCACCTAACAGAACTACTACCCTATCCCCTTTTTTGAATTTTGTAAATCGTTTAGGAAGGTCCTGCGGTTTTTGCTATTCTTCTGTTCGTGTATCCCTGGGTTGTTTTGCCTTTTTCTGCCTTAATCGTCTGGGCCTCGGGTGGACGGGTGGGCCCCCCTTGGTGTGTCTAGCCATGGGCAGCCTAGGGATTTCTGGATCACTATCCGAAACCTCCAACTCAAAGTCAAACTCCTCGTCCTCGCTAGAAGAGGTGGTCTCCCCTGGTGTGCACAGTTCAAACGGCGACTCTGTCCTAAGCACTGCTGTCCTTCTTGGCTGGGCTAGGCCTGCTTGCTCAAGGTCTATGGCTCCTACATGTTCCAACTAGGCATGATCACATTCCATGCGCATGACTCCTCACTCTATCCTGAAGATACTCCTTTTTTGCGGCTTGGAGTCTGCTTGTATTTGCTCTACTTCTTGTCCTTCAGTGTCGTATTCCACGGTATCTACCTCACCCTCACTTTCGTCACTAAAGGATTGGCAGTCTTTGTATTCGTCATTAGAATCCTCTTCGTCAGACTGCTCGTCATCTCCTAGGGCTTGGTATATCTCTTGTCATTGGTCAAGAACTAGGGCCCAGTTATACATGAGGTTTAAGTCATGCACTCTGGTCCATTGCCACTTGGATTCATCTAAGAGATCCTGGAGTGGTTTGAAGTTTGCAGCTAGATTTCCAGCTAGCTTGTTCGTTAAGTATTCCAGTATCTGCTGGAGTTCCCTTTTTTTGGTTGGGACTTGGAAGTTAGCAGGCTTAGGTTTCCCACGAAGGGTTCCTGCCATCATGCAGACTGGTACGGAGGGTGTGTCATTAGACTTGCCAATTGTTTTGATGGCTTGCTCATACGCCTCATGATCTGAGAACGGCAGGTCGATTGTAGCAAGGACGTGCATCCAATCCCGCTCGTCCTCTAGGCATTGGATATGCTTGGTCAAGGGTCCATAGGACTTCTTGACCTAGGTGTTACCCTTGAGCATAGCAGAGATGGCATCTAAGTCGACTGGTGAGGTCTTCCAAGTGTCCATCTCTATTCTCACGGCATCCGTTCTATTGCCAAGGAAGATCAAGCCATTACCCCAATCTTCGATGAATCTAGTGTTGCACATCCAGGGTCGCCTAATAGGATATCGTAGTCCACTCCCTTCATGACTATAAAGTCCACAGAGAATTGGACACCTGCAATCTTCACTGGCCAATTCTTAAGCACCCCAAATGGCTTGACTCTCATACCATTTGCTAATGTGACATTAAACCTAGCAGTTTTGACAGGCAGGTTTCCCCAAGTCTGAAGCACCGTGTGGCTAAGCACACTAACCCCAGCTCTCGTGTCCATGATTCCCTTTCTCGTTGTATCGCCTAGGGCTAGAACCAGTAAGACCGCATGCATCTCGGAACCTTCCCAGAATAAAAATTTACACTCGGCCCAACTGGTCCGAATTGCAGGGTCCGAATGGGTCACTCAGACGGGCCGAGGCACTTGGGCCGACGACCGAATATGACACGTGGCCGAGGACCGAATCCTATGGCTCGCACGGTTTGGCTCGGACGGGCCGAGGGCCAAATTAGTCGATGGTCCGAATGGTCGACTCGGACGGGCCGAGTAGGTCTAGGCCAAGGGCCAATTAGGGTTTTGGGCCGAGTGGGCCAAACGAAAGAGGGCCGAGGGCCGATTCTGGGACTCGGCCCAGAAGTGACCACTCGGACGGGCCAAACACGGCGTGACGACAATAGCGAGAGGTTGATTTTGCTCGATTCTTGCAATTTAATCAATCATAGCAAGCATAAACCTCTAGATCCTATCTAGGGGGATAGGGGAAGGGATTCATATACCTGAATAGAGCGGTAGGCTCATCGATGGTGCGATCGGATTGAATCGTGCGATGCCTCTCTCTCTCCCTCTCTCTCTCACTGAAATGGTCACAAATGAGCTCTCCCTTGGCCTCTTGGCTCTTATACCCCTTCCCAAGTATGGTGTTGATGCCCCAATCTTAGGCATCACAAGCAAGCTTTTTACCAATTTTTGCACGATTTTTACCCTGTTTTGCCATGTTTTGCAACACTAAACCCTACCCTTCTCCGGTGCAATTTCCTAATCCTAACCTATGCTAAATGCAACAAGAATCGAAAGCAAAAAATTGAAATAATTTCTCCATGTTTTCCAATCATCAAACAAACAAAATATCCTAAAATACTTACTTGTTTTGAAGATAAAAAACACCCAAAATTCCTACCTATCTCAAGCTCCGTTTCGGGGATGAATCCCTTACTTCGATGCTCGATATGAGGCGCGCAAGTGCTTAAGATTGAATCCGTTGGTCCTGGCAATAGAACCAAACTGTAATGGGAGCTCACGCTCAACCGCCAAGACCCATGGACCGCTTATTGCTTCAAGTGTTTCAAGTGAGCTCTAATGGCTATCTCTCACCTAGTTGATGCACCGTCGATCCTATGAATGTAGTGACCTTACCTTGATGCCGATACAAGTTGCCTCCTCTCTCGCACACCCTGGTAGCTCCACAATCCTAGATGTGAGCTCAAGCATCTTTAAGCCTCCTCCATCTCCAAGCTCCATCCTCCATAGCCGTGCGCACGAGAAAAGAGAAGAGAAGAGAAGAGGAGAAGAGGAGATGGTGAAGAGCTTCACCCTCTTGATCCCTCACTCTCACACACTCACTCCCTCACACTCTCACACTCCCTCTCTTAAGAGCACACACAAGCAAGAAGATGAGAAGAAGAGAAGAAGAAGAGAGCTCTTGTTAGCCACACACCAAAGAATGAGCTTCCATTCATTTTTTGAACTTTATATACAAGCCCTAAAATCTCATGGGCACCAAGCCCTTTTTTACATGACCAGCCATTATGGCAAGGTCCTTTTTCCATTTCCCTCTTCTAGCCTTATGCCTCTAGCCTACACCCGTCTAATATTTTACAATTGGCACAGGAGGGAGCCTGGTGCTCTTTTACAAGAGTTTTCCAAGTTGTTTGAGGCACCTTTCATTTAAAATTCTGCTTTTTGCCCCGGCTCAGCTTTGGAGGTCGCCTACGTGTCTTTGCTCTTTTTTCGTGTTTTTTTCATCTTTTTCCTTCCTTTTTCCACCATCTCGACTTGGGTTTAACATCTATCAAGCATTCTTTAGCTTCTTTAACACTCATTGAACCAACATTGAAGATTTCTTGCAAGATTGAGCACTCTCTTCTCTTGAATTGAGTCAAAACAGGGCAGCCACTTGATTCTTCAAAAATTTTGGACTTGGAAGGATGGAATCTTGGGGCTTTTGGTTCTTGATGCCTCCTAAGGCTTCTATGCATGGGATTTTGTCAAGAATTGATGGTCTTGCTTCAATATTGCAAGAATAGGGCTTCTTCTTGGCATTGTAAGTGTATGAGTAGCATATGCAAGATTATGTGCTTCAATGGAAGAGTTCTCTATCAAGGATTGAAGTCTTGTACCCTTTTGGATGCTTATCATTGATTCCCTTTCAAATTTCTAGCTACATTTAGGCTACAAGGATCACTTTTATCAAGCTTTTGGATATTGGATCTTTCTTGATGGAGAAATTGGAGTCTCTGAGTTACATATTCATAATGGGAATTGCAATTTGAGGATATTCTTGGCTACATCAAGCGAGACATCAAGAATTTCAAGTATCAAGTAGTTATTGGAGCTTCCATAATCATCTACTCCAACAATAAAAGAGGCATTTCTAAATTTGTCTCTTAATCCCTTTAATATCCAATTGCTTAAGCCATCCAATTTTTGAAAAGGGAGAATTAAGAGTAATCCCATTTAAGAATTACCATTCGAACGCATATAGACCCAACTTAGGGTTGAATGATGTTATGCTGAGTTCTTTTCATCCTTCTTAATAAAAATCAGAAGCCAATTGTTAATAATCTCTTCCATTTATTGGAAACTTTATGCCTAATCCTAACCTTGGTTGCTTGATGTGATTGATTGCAATTTGGCTGAAAGTAAAATCAAGTGGTAAGTGGAATAAAATTATAAAGCAATGAGTCAGTGGTGTAGGTATTCTTTACCTATCCCCATTTCAATTTCAGCCCTATTTCATTTCCGTTCTTACATATCATGAAATGGCAAGATTTTGATTCAGCCATGCATGTCATGCATTGATTGTTAGAATATTAGCTTTGCCATGTATTTTCCAATCAGGGAAAAAGGTTGAAGCTGGATGAGATAGCAAGGCAATAGAGAGATGACCCTCCCTAGCTATTTAAGAATCTGTAGGGATGCACAACCTAGGAACTTTGCACACCTTCTGGAGTTTCAGGGCCCATTTAGGTGCCTGTCCTACCGTTTTATCCCTCACCCCAGGTGGTCGACCACAAAAGACCACTTGGGAAAGAGTGGATGAAGATTTGAAGACTAATGGTACCAAACAGGGCAATTTGTGACATCCTTGAACAGATATACAGGTCTTTCCAACAGGTACCTATCAGTTGCAAGTGTTTCTTGGATACCTACAAGTGCCCTACAACCCATCATAGGTCTATTAGTTTTTTTTGGGGATCTACAAGTACTACATGACCCATTTTAGGGTGAAACAGGGCTTCTACATGGTGTGTATAGGCTGTAGGAATTCACAGGATAGGTTCAAAATTTCTATTACATGAATTTTTATCATGATATGATTTGGGATCTTGATATCTTGTTTTGAAGAGGAGATATCAAACTTCAATTTGAATCATAAATTTCAATAATCAGACTCTAGGAGAAAAAGTTATAGCAATTTTTCTGACATGGGGTCTAGTGGGAGTGCACGTAGACAGGCTGACAGGGGTGCACTATTTGAGTTTATTTCACCCATATACCCTATTGTAAGCTAAGATCACACTATAAATATGGAGTATCCATATTATATAAGATTCTTTTGGATCAAGAAATCATTGGCATTGGTGCAATACTAAGCAAGATATTGACAATTTTCTTTCCCACAGTCATCTTTGACAGCACTTATCTATAATGGACAAAAACAAAAGAAAATTTCAAGTCATGGAGACCATTCAAGAAGACATAAATGAATATATCAATGATCAAAAAAACACTAATGAAGCCCTCAATCATGACCAATAAGATGATGTTGTTGGTAATGCTCATAGTGCACGAGTGGGTAATGATGGAAATGAACCTTTTGAAGATCCCATGCTTTCAAGAGAGATGCATATGTTGAACATTGGGATGCATGATCATTATGAGAAGCTATTCAAATCCTTGGGGAAGGTTGAGAAAATATCCAAAGAAGTGGATGAATAGTGGATTTGAAGATGTAGTAGCAGCTATCAAGGACTTGAATACTCAAACCACATCTTTCCCACTAAACGTACCCACTTCTCATATTAAAATGCTTCAGCCCAGCTTTCCAATATGAAAGAAAAGGGGATTGATCAGCCTATTATGTCAACCTTTGAGAAAGGATAGCCATTAACGTTGAGGAATGTTCATTATCAGCCACCAATATCATCAAAGCATCATGCCCATCCTCAATTCAATGCAAGACATGACGATACTTATGAAGAATAGGAGAACATAAGAGGAGAAGAGAATGAAGAGTTTCATGGATGTGACCCCTTCTACAAATCTTTTCCCTCTCAATCTACCATCAAGCAAAAAAAATCGGACATTCATGATAAGAGTGGAAGATTTGATGAAAGAAGGTCTTTCATGATATCACCAATAGAGATAAGTCATTTCATGGTCAATCCACTAATGGACAGTATCATTATTTTGGATTAGGACAACCAAATCATGGTGGTAATAATTCCATACCAAACTCTTTCAGAAGAGATTCAATGAATAGAGATTCTTGGACACAATCATCTTTTGGGCAGCACTCCAACAATTTCCAACCAACTTATAATGAAAGGGAGTAAAAAGAAAAGATTACCATTTCCAACTTCAAGGGGAAAAATGCTCGGGAAAATGCATCTCCAACGAAGTGGGAAGTATGGGTAAACAAATTAGAGATGTACTTCACAAATTTCCTCGCCAAGATGAAGCCAAGATCTATTTTGCAGCACTCCATCTTGAAGGCTACGCGCATACATGGTGGAGATATATGCAAAGAGGTGGTCACAATTTTGCTTCTTGGGAGAATTTTAAGAAGGCAATGTTGGAAGTGTTTATCTCTCCAATGGAGAAAGAAAGATTGCAAAGAAGATGGTATGGTCTTCAACAAAGGGACATGTCCATTCGTGATTACTCTAATATATTCCTTAATCTTTCTATGAACATTGAAGGGATTGATGATTTGGACAAGTTAAACAAATGCATATTTGGTTTAGATTTAGCCCTCTCAAGTTGGTGCAATGCAACCCAAGATAATTCATTAAGCCATTTTATATGCCGAAAGGTACGGGAAGAAATATAGAAGAGATTCAATGGGGGTTCAGCCAAAAAGTGCAAGGTATTCATTACCTAATCAGCCTTCAAGGGTTGGAGCACATTTTAGGCAGCAAAGGGATGTTAATAGGCAAGAAGGTAAGGGAACTAGTACTTATAGCAATAATTATAGGAAGTTGCCTACATATTCAATGGTCTATGGATCAAAGCCAAGTGGAGGAAATGATTATAGGCCAATGGTTGAAGCAAAACAAAGCTTTGTAAGGGCTAAAAATGCACAAAAGGGATCTCAAAATAGCAACTACAGCAAGGTCCTTTCAAATGATCAAATAAGGGACATGAGGGCCAAAGGGTTATGCTTCAAGTGTAGAGAAAAGTGGACACAAGACCATAAATTGAAATGCAAATCCAAAAATAGCAATCTTAACTTTGTCATCATTGATGAACCGAATGAAGATGAAAGTGTAATATTTCCACACAATAAAAGTTAGTTCGTTAGATTGAAAGTTAGTTAGTCAACTAATAAGTTAGTAAGGTTACTAACTAAAGACTAAAGACTAATTAAGGTAAAAACTAACTAACATTAATAATTAAAGATTTTATTTAATTTAAAAATTGAGATTTGTAAATCCGATATTTTTTGCAGATTGACAAGGACCATAGCCACCCTTCACGTAAGTTACAACATGAATGAGACTTATGAGCTATATTAATCACTAGTATCAATGCGTATAGTTTGAATGGTCCAAAAATATTAGATTTTGGGCAAAACTAGTATATTTTAGATATTTTAGATATTATCTTTAAAAAATATATGGAGATTTTTAAAACTAGATGTCATTAAAAAGAAAAGACAAGTGATGTTTTAGTTAGTTTTGGAGATTTTATAAAAGAAAAATAAAGAAAAGTGACTGGCAAAATCATGCCCGCCGTGATCGCAATCTACAAGCAATAGACATCACTTCAAAACAGAAAAAAGAAGGAGTGAACTAAGAGCTTTCTAATCAAGTGTCTTGAGGTTTTACCCCCTTTTGGAGCCAATGGAACCATCAGATTTATGATCTAAGCATCAGATCACTGATCTTTCCAAGATCCCCCTCCACAAAGAGCTCCACTTCTCACCCACAAGCCCTCTCCTCCAATTCACTATAAATAAGAGGCATAGGGAGTAGTAAGAAAGTATAAGAGGACCCTGAGAGGCTGTGAGAGAGAGGTAGAGAGAAGGATATCCCTCCAAGAGATTGTGAGGAAGAGCTTGAGAGAGAGAGAGAGAGAGAGAGAGAGAGAGAGAGAGAAGAGTCACCCCGAGAGGCTGCATAATTCCCTCTATCTTGATTCTCAACTTAGCCATCTTCTCTTACACTCTCCCATCTTGAATCTATTTCGCCTTCTTAATCTCTTGAGTCTACTTACAGATGATGGCCCCTAAGCGAAGAATGTCAGGTGCGGATGGCAATTCCACAATTAGAAACAAAGCTTTGGGCATTGGCATCACTGTCAATCCAACTGCGGTTCCTATCGTAAGTAATGTATTTCCAAATTGATAGATGCTTGTTTTGATTCTTGTATGGGATACATTATGCCCCATATTATGATGCATGAGTATAGGTCATCAGAAGGGATAAATATTATCTCACATATTCAAAAGATCGAGCTTGCAAAGTGCGTGTATTAAGAAAAGTTAATTGCACTTAGTTGCACATGGCTTGTTCGTCGATAGAGCAACTACAAGGAGGAATCGGTCAAGGGTTATGAATAGCATAATCATGACATTAAAAATTATGCATACAAGTGTTAAGTTAATTTTATATAGAATCGCTCTTTGATCCCAAGGGGAAGAGCATATATGCAATGGAAATATTATCGTGACTATTCTTGCATTGTTTGGCAAGAATACAATTGGTTTTTTTTTGTTGGTTGATCGAACAACATCCTAAATGCTTTTACATTCAACTAGTTGTTAGTTGTTGTTTGGATGATTATTCCAAGCGCTTGTGATTTATGGTAAATGCATGGCAAGGGTCTGCGATGACAAGTCACCATGGAATTAAAGGAATTTTTTCTTGGAAAATGATATTAGGGCTAAATGCCTTGTTTGTGCTTGATTCTTAAAGGATTTAATTAAGGAAGCATATTTTGCATGGGTGGATCACCTCCATGATCACACCGCAGATTAACCCAAAGAGGGCACTACTCAATTCATGGGCCGAAGGTTGAGTGGTGAAAAGGCCAACCACGAGAATGATATTTCACTCCTAGACAGCTTGCAGGTCAGGTGGAGCTCTGGACACCCCTTGCTAAGTCTAGAATGGAGTTGAAGACCTCAATGGCCCCCAACATTTGGGCATGTTGGGAGATCCTATTCTAGATAAAGGATTGAATTTCTGGTGCCATGAGATTTGGACCAGTTACTTCTACAGGGCAGAAGAGATACTTTTGTTGGACAGAAGGGATACATATTTTCTTCTATATGGGCGGGAGACAAAGATTAACTTGAAGATAAGTTAAGGAACTTGTTTGCCAATAGATTGCTTTGATCTGTTTTCGTGTCTGTGCTATAAGTTATGCGAACAAAACCTATTCCCTAAAAGGCTTAATTAATGAAGTTGACTTTAAGTGTCACACATAAATGTGGTAGGACCTAATTAGAAAACTAAAGCTATTAAGGGAAGCGGGTGGGCAGAACCCTCGATGGGTCTGTCCTACGGCAGGATGGTCCCAGTGAACTAGGAGGCTTCTCACAAGGTTTTACTATCTTTGACCTTAGAAATTGTTAGGATAGAACCCTGATTCATGCCGTTTTAGGGAACCGAAATGGGACTATGCCTTATGGGCAGAGAAGTCGAGCACCGCATCCCTCTCATTTCCCATTCTCTTTGAACCAAGTGCAGCATGGGTCTGCTTCGGCTTGGGTATCTTTGTGTAAAGTAAGATGTCTAGGATCCGATGCTAGAATGATGTTAGGAGACCTTGGCCACTAGGAGCCCAAATTTCAAGTCGATCCTAGTGGGTTTGGCCGTGAACATTCCGTTGCGAGGCGGATCTAGGAAACCCTAGGCAACAAAACTTGGAACATTCCATGGGAATGCTAGGCAACGACGCTTAAATTCATTTCTCGATAGATTGCTAAAAGTGTGCCTAGATAGCCGATGGGCGGGCACTTTACAGAAAGTGAAGAGGAAAATGTATTTCATGTGGAAGAAAACCCTATGGTTGAAGAAATGCATGATAAGGAATAAGGAAATTATGATGAATTTTATGATATTATGAACAGCGTTCCTTTTGATCCAAGTGGTTCTTTATGTGCAATCTCTCATGATGCATGGACTAGTCGTAAAGGAGAAAATACCCTTAGACTTGAGGGGCCGATCAATGGTAGAATGGTTCATCTTTTGATTGACACAGGCAACACCCATAGTTTCATTAATACCAAAACTTTGCATGGATTGAGATTGCGTCCTCAACAAATGCAAGTGTCACTAAAGGTCTAAGTTGCTAATGGAGCTTATGAGTCAAGTAATGAAATCTTTCTACACACTCCTATTATTCTATCTCCTTTATGTACTTTGAAAGTGGACTTGATCACTTTGGAAATGGGTCCCATAGATATTGTCATCGGTTGCAATTGGTTGAAAACCATTGGAAAATTTTCTTTGGACTTGCAAAACATGTTGATGGAGTTCCAATGGAATGGACAGCATATAATATTGAAGGGCATTGGTCAAAAGCAAATGGAACTCATCTCTATGAATAAGATGCGTAAAGAAATCAATGCATGGTCATGCATATTCACTCTTTTTCTTGCAAAAGTGGATGCAGAGTAGCCATCAAATAAGTCATCATCTTCTTCAAAGCAAAAGGATCCAAGAATGGAAGAGCTATTGGAGGAATACAAAGATTTATTTCAGCAACCATCATCTTTTCCTCCAAAGAGAGAGGTAGATCACCCTATTGACTTGCTGCCCAACACAAAACCCATCAACAAACCTCCCTATCACTTGTCAAAGTTTGAAAGGGAAGAGGTGGAAAGACAAGTTAATGAGTTGTTGCAAATGGGTTTAATTCAGCTAGGTCAATCTCCGTTTTCCTCTACTATGCTCTTGGTAAAGAAAAAAGATGGATCTTTTTGCATGTGCATTGATTATAGGGAGCTTAACAAGTCCATGGTGAAGAATAGATACTTGATTCCTTGCACTGATGACCTCTTGGATGAGCTCAAAGATGCAAAGGTCTTCACCAAGATTGATATTTGTTCGGGCTATCATCAAATTCAAATGAAGGAAGGGGATGAGTATAAAATAACCTTTAGGACTGAAAGAGGGTTATACCACTTCTTGGTCATGCCATTTGGGCTTTCAAATGCGCCCACTACTTTTCAAACACTTATGAGTAAGATATTGCAGCCTTTCTTGTTCAAAACAGTCCTGGTATTCTTTGATGATGTAACGTGCTCGTCCAATGGCTATCTAAGCACGTTTTTGGCAGTCCATTGAGAAACGAATCTAAGCATCGCTGCCCGGAAATTCCATGGAATGTCATAGGGTTTGTCGTCTAGGGTTTCTCGAGTCCGCCTTGCAACAGAATGTTTGCAAACAAACCCACTAGGATTGACCTGAATCTTGAATCCCTAGTGGTCAAGGTTTTCCGGTCACTCTTCTATATGCAAAGTTACCCAATCTAAAGCAAGTCCATACCCCACTAGGTTTAAGGAGAAGTAGGAATGA